>NC_051050.1:3898496-3920996 GCF_904848185.1 Acanthopagrus latus | reverse complement strand
AGTTTAATGGTTTTGACTTGTTTCCAGCAAGTTCGTTTCTTTCTAGATATTGGTGATGTCCACATAGAAATGATGTGGGTGAATGTCAGTGTGGTAACCCAATGTATTGGGTGACAGCACTGTGCTTTTGGCCAAGTCTTGGTTTAGGCACAAAAAACATTTAGTTAGGGTTAGGAAAGGTCCTGTTTTGGCTCAAAATACCTTCTTTTGTCAGCCCAAAAATGGCTGGAAATGTCCCAGCTGCATGTCAAAAATATCACATCATATATGTCAGCTCATATACATTTAACACAAAAAGTAATATGAAAAATGTTTTAGAAATGTCAATATGATACATATGAGATAGAAATTTGAATGCTTGGTTTGAAGAAAAGAAAATGTGACCTGCCTAATACATTCTTTAAGGGCCAAACAGAGGATCCTTTTATATGGCATGTATCCACTAACTTTCATATGTGTTCTTCGTGAGTCATACACCGGTCACTTAGACCTCACCTGCTGTTCAGTGAGCAGTAACACCAAATCAACCAGGACTGAAGTCTGTAGGATTTTAGATTCAACAAAAATGAGCTGTTGACTTTATAGGTCAGTTCCCTTCTTTCCATCCAGCCAAATGTTTCAGTTATTTTATTTAAAATTCAAATTTGCAGAGTTGAATATGACTGCAGGCAGGGGAGTCTTTATTTGCACTTTCACCTGCTTTAAACAGTACCATTTCTTGGTTTGATCAGCCTTCAAAGCCTTTACAGCCTGCACACATCTGGACCCTGATGAATACAAACTGAAACAAGACTTTCCATCAGCTGTAAGCTGGAGTTACAAGGTTTCCTTCTTCATTTATTTTCCCATAAATGGATCACAGGATAAAGACAGCCAGCTGTCAATCATCTGAGCTGTGATTATGAGCAGCAGCTCGGACATATAGAGCGGATGCTACACCACAAAACCAATTCATCTCCCATCAGCTGCTCATAAACAATCCATCGATATCCTCACTGAGCTCGTCTGTGTCCAGAATGAGTTCACATCAACTCGTGTGTTGTTAGGGAGTCATTTATCGACACGCACAAAGATAAAATATTTATCATCAAGCAGCTCTTGGTTTGGTAACATGATCAATCGTTATGCCCTCCAGTGTACAAATCACTACGGTTAAGAACGGAATCGTACCGATGCTTGTTCAAGACATCAAACACAAGAACTATTGATCTAATTTTTCAAACCAAGCATGAAACTGATACGAACATGGAGACGAGAGTTTATCTGCCTCCCTTTAACAACAAGAGGGATTCAAAAACATTGTTTCCTCTTTCACAAGCAGGTCAGAGGTCAGGAGGGCTATGATGGGGCTTTTCAGCAATTTAAAGACACTTGACAGGACCTTCATTGTTTGTATACATCTAGATGTAACATCGAATTCCCTGGAAAACACGTTATTTTTTTCTATATAAGAAAAGTCCCAAACAAACAAAGCGCTGACAAGACTTTGTCTTCAATCCCAAACTCTACAAATAAAATCTGCTTGAAAAAATGCCCCTAATTATCACTCATCTATCAGAAGAGAGACTCTTGACAGTTAATGAACACAACTGTACTTTAAAAATACTCTCAAGCAAAGGAAAAACCATAGTAAATGCTGTGTTTCATTATTTCTTCACCTCTGTTTGGTTTTGACAAAATGTGATGTGATCAATGCAAATGTGTTTGAATAGATAAACAATAATTCCGTCTCTGGATTGGTGTCGTGTTATCAAAGAATGACATTATTTAAACTTGCACGAACAGATTTTATTGGCCGCTGGAGGAAAGCACAAAAAAGCTCTACGAAAGGTCCCATATTATGCTCAGTTTCAGGCTAATGTGTGTGTTAGGTGTCTACAGTACCAGGAAATGTTTACAAGCTTAAATATTCAAAAACAAATTATTTTCTGTCCGTTGTTGCAGCACCTCTATTTGTCCTGTTTGTCTGAACGCTCTGTTTTAGTGCCAGTCTGCTCTGGTTGGTCAGCTGTCACAGGCATGAGCAGACATGGCCCACCATGTTTGCTTCCCAAAGGAGGTTCACACAGTGTGTCCTCTGGCCTCGATCTTTGCACAACATGACCACTTTGGGCCCTCTGGCTTCATCCTGCCCCATAGTTCTCCATTTTCAGGTCCTATCACAGGCGCTCAAGCAAAAGCCTCTGGAGAATAAACAACTGGAGTCAGTTTGCATTCTGTTATCGCTTGGAATAGTTTATTGATGGGAGGAGACCTCTGAGATAAAATTCAAACTTTTGGGATTAAAACATGGTTTATCTTCATGGCGTTTTAGGGAGTTTATGTACTTTAAAGTTAATGTTGGCTGCTGATGAGTTGGAGGGGAAACGCTTTTCACTTCGTTTCTTGAACATAACTAAGAGGAGGGGGGGAGAAGAGAGAGAAGCAGAGTCTCTGGTGAGTAGGATCCTATTTACAGAGTTTTCCTGAATTTAATCACACAGACACACACGCACACCCGAGGTGTGTGCCGTTGTTTGGCTGTTTTGGGCAGATTAACACTGCATTAGTAATGCAAATAAACAGGCACGTTCCTGCCATCAAACTTGCTTTACTGTTTATGTATACACCATTAAACAGGCGCCACTGCAGATGAAAATCTATCTAATGTGACTCAGGAGCAAATGTTCACAGATGAGGTAATGTTTTAAAGTGTTATTCATCTGAAGTTTAGTCTCATTTGCCGACTTCCCTATCCAGAACTGGTAGAGGCAACTTAATGAAATGCACTGTTCATTTGAGTAATGGATGGATGGATTCCTCTGGGTTTGAACACATTTGGGATAATTTAAGTACACAACTCAACAAAAAAAATATAACTGAAGTGTATTTGTCAGAAATTGTTGTAAAAAAATTCCTACATATTATACTTTGAAATCATCTTATTTTGGCCATTAAACAAAAAATCTTTGTCTTCTTTCTTCATTCTTACCTAAATCACGTAACAAAGTCTTCTCTCATCAGGGAGTCCAGTAAACCTGTCTGTGTCTATATCTCATGATGGTATACCTGAACCTGACTGTGCAAACAGAGATCTTTTACTTTACTTTTACGAGTGTGGTCAAAATAAGAATCAGAATTATTTCCACTCTGTATTCCACCATGGAACCCCTTTTCGATGAAAACAACATGAATTGCAATCCGTCCTCATGCTACTATAGACAGTACAAGCAAAATAATCATCAGCTGTTGTTAAAGGAAACAGTTCTTTTTTAAAACCAAAGATACAACACATAGCTTATAAAACCAGATTCTGTGTGATCTTGAGGAGAGAAAAGAGGAAAACCTTTTCTTTGTTTAGTTTTTGCTTATCATTTGTATCTTATTGTTCCCTCATAACAGGTTGCCGACACGATCTTACAAGTAACGCTGGAGGAATTATGTAAAACATAATCCAAGAAGAAAACACTCACATTCACATAATGTAGTTGCTTTACCTAAGACAGTAAGTTAATGATGGTCTGTCCCAAACATAAGCAGACCACCTTTCCTTACTGTCATGTTTAGATTGCACTATAATACATTTGTGTTGCTGCAGGCTATTTGAACACGAGTGGTTTGGGGTTGATCTTGCCCCGTGTGCACCCACACAGTCCCTGGTGCTTGACCTGGATACGTGTTGGTTTGGGGATTAAACTTCTGATCTGAAAAGACAGTTTAACAGCTCCATCTGCTCTTTAGAGCACCACACAGTTGGTTTTGCATTTGAGAAGGGATGCAAGCTCTGGAGCTTGTCGGAGCTAAACACACATATTGTCCTGTTTTTGATCTGCTCTTCACTCAGCACTTAACATCGACTTCCCTTCGCATTTTTCTTTAAACGTCGACAGCGTGTACTTTGTCCCACGTTTAAGTATGCACAGATACTTTCTCAGGATTAAAGAGAATTTAGCATGTTGAAGGCTCTGATGTTGAAATGTGCTGCTGCTGTCACGAGGCTCGGAGGAAAGACGCGGGTGGATAAGTGGACTACTTAAAACTGTTTGTAGGGATAAAGGTCTGACAGTGGAGGCTGCAGGGAGAAGTTTTCATCTGAAATCTGAATTCAGAGCACAGAAGCGGGGAGGGGGGGTTGGGTTGGGGTCCCTGGAGGAAAATGTAAAAGCAAGGTTAAAGGGCTACACCGGTGTTTTTTCACATCCATGTTGCTTTTAAATTGTGTTCAGTTTTTAGATTGAATTTCATCCTTCATCCTCGTGAAGTTTAATTTCTTTAAATTACACTTCTTTTTTCTTGTTGGGTAATACTGACTGAACACACCTACATGTTTCTTTTAGGCTGTTTTTTAGTTTATTTGCACAAATACTATCACATGGCAATTTCTCATAGTTCCAAGTTTATTATTATATCCATAAACTTATTTCTTAACACCACATAATTACTTTTGCATTACTATAAATTCATGTCTTGCATTTGTATACATCGTATTATGCGGTAGGAAAGTATTTAATTATTATGATAAATTAAAGAAGATCTAAAATTAACAGAAAATTAACAGGGGAACATAATACACTTTGTGTATATTAAGGAAAATATTCCATTGTATAACTATTATACATTATTTGGTGTTAACGCATTTTAGTGCAGAGTTTCTTTTCATAACATTGCTGCTTGTGATGTGAGACTCTGTGGCATCTTGGTAGTTTTCCCTTTGTGAGTCTTAAGATAAAATAAGATAAGTTAAGATAATATAAGATCTTATGGATCTCATACTGAGGAAATTGGCTTGTTTCAGTTGCTCAAGAGTCATAAGAAGATGGGGAAATTTATGTATGGAAATAAAGCAAGACAAAAATAGAGTAATACAAAAATAAGATGAAAATAAAGACTGTATACACTCTATTGACATTTCAGAGTTAGACAGACCAAGATGGATAATTGCATTCATGATGTGCAGTTATATACCAAGTAAGTGTAAAGATATATGGATAAAATTGAACAGAAACATAGCTTGCAAAGTTGAGTAGAACAATTTAAATAAGATTGCACAGGGATGATTGTTTGGTGAAAATATGAAGAGTTCTGTCTGGATTTCAAGGTAAATGTTTTAGAATTAGCTTCAGGTTAGGACAGAAATACAAACATCTGTGTGTCCTAAAAAGGGACAGATGGGTTGTTTCCAGGAACTCCTCCTTCCCTTCCTCCTCCCACGCACACACACATGCATGCACACACACACACACACACACACACGCACACACAGATGGACGTTGTGACATAGTGATGAGCAGTGCAGGGTCAGAGGTCACAACCCTAGAGGGTCAGAGGACGTGTGTGGAGGCGGGATGGTCTAAATAGACAGTAATGTGTGTGTGTGTGTGTGTGTGCCAGTGAGCTGATGCTCACACACACACATTATGTTGCTTCATGAATTCTTTGGTTGTAATGTTATTTGCAGGGTCAAAAATTGTGGAGGTCATTTCCTGCTTTTACTTGATAACAACAGGGAGAAACTAGTATTCGTGTAATCTTGGCAGGCGTACGTTGTGAACAGAACGCTGGGACACACTGACACGAGTTTCCTGACAGTCCGACTCCTTTGAGCTGCTCAAGGCTTCAGGCAGGACCAGCTGTGGGTCATCAGGCGGCTCGCAGCCCGGAGCACACCCACCGTGTCTCGTTCTTCCCTTCTGTAACCTGCAGCCAGTGAAACAAGCTCAGACAAACAGCAGAACAATCAGACAAGGGTCTTTAATAAATAATGACAGCTGATTATTTATGACAGAGAAAATGAGAAAGAACAGAAAAATGGTGCTGATGCTACAGCCTGCTCCCTGTAGGCTGTTACGAGTGCTTCTACTTCTGCTATTAGGTTACTGCAGTAATTACTGCTGCAGCTCCATACGGCTGCAATATAAGGGTCATTTCTCTTGATTCGTGGTATGAAGTATTTGTATTGTCTGCTGTTTGTGTGTGACTTACAAACATTCAGTTTAGAATCCCAAACTACTACTGATACTGCCCTAGTTGATTTATTTCTACATTTAATAAGACCGTGAGTATCACATAAAATAACAATTTGTTTTCCTTATTTATCAAAGAAAACAGTGCTGTGAAAAGGAAGACCTTTTAAATTTTTATTTTGAAGAATAATTATTTTTTTTTATAAATAATAAAATATCATTTCAGACTCAGTAAAACTTAAGACTTAAAAACCCTGACTGAACAAATCAAGCATAATTTAAGGGATGCCTGACATTTTCCTTAATTTACACATTAATAAATCAACCCCAAGTTTGAGGGGAAATTATAGAATGAATGAATGAATGAATGAATGAATATATTAATTAATCAACTGTAATATATTAAAGGTTTACACGATATTAACCTTGAAACCCCTTCATTTGTTTCCATTTTCTTTTCTTTTTTATCAGTTGGACTCATCCCAAATTTGAGGTTAATTAAAGATAATTAAGATGTTTTGAGACAGATGTTAATTTAAGGGCCTTTAAATGTATGTATCAAATGATGTCATTAACATTACTTCTTTCATTTGTAGGGGTTTTAACCTTTAAATCTCCTTAAACTCTGTCTTCTTTTATTAATGACCACAGACAATACCTAGACATATTAAAATCTAATCATGTAAAATTGAAATTTAAATATGTCATGTGCATCATTATGTATGGTGAAAGGCAAATTAAAGGTAAAATATTAGGTGGTTTCAGTTTCATAGTAAACTAGAATGGCACTCAGGAGAGCGTATACCTCCACCAAGGCCCAACAGTCCCCTTTGATTCTCTCAAGCATTATACAATAATTCAATTTGTTTTAATTCTACTTGCTCCAGATTGTTATCAGGACCTGCCATAAATTGTTCTCATTCATAGAAACCAGCCACCTAAATTTGCCATATTAAAAAAAAAAATCATCAGTGATGATCAATCAATGCATTATTCCCTGAGAAGTTTACCAAAAATGTCAAAAATGATGTGTTCTGTTATCTGGATCCTCTCGGGCTGAGACCCATCCAAGGTTCGTGGAAATCTGTTCTGTAGTTCTTGTGTAATCCTGCTGACATCCCAACAAACAATCTGTTGTCACAGATGAAAACACGATAACAACACCATTGTGAATCCTACTGAAACTAAGAGAGAGGGGTATGATTTTGTGCAGTATGCACCTTTAACAATACCACCAGGCTGTCAGGACGCCCAGCAGCTCTGCAGCTGTAAGAAGCCGAACATCTGACAATGGGAAAAGTAAAAGCGTGAACTTCTCAGCTTGTTCTTCTCACGAACACGAGTGGAGACCATAAACAGAGAGCAGCGGATGAACTTTTCCTTTTCTTCATAATAAATAACGAGGTCATTCCAAGATAAATACTGCCTCCGCTCCTCACCAGAAGGTTTGGGCCGCGCTCGATGGAGAAAAGCCTTCACACCGCCTGATGAAAGGAATTAAGAGAAGCGGAATGAAGGAATGTGGCCTAAATTTGCTGCATAAGTAATTTTTGATCAATATGTAACATTAGAAAGTTTGTTCTTTGAGGCTCGTGTACCTTTCATCCCGAGCAGAGAGGAGCTCACCACTGCGCAGGGCCAGAACACTGCAAAAGGTGAAGGGGTACAGACGGGTGTGGTTTAAAGGAACATCACTGGAATTAATTGATCATAATCATGACTATAGCTTAGTTTAAACAGCAATATGACACCTGTAGTCTTTAGTTTCTTTACACATTCAGATTTTACACTCAGTGTACAGGATCTGTGACTTGTAATGTTTGATATCACTTTTAATTATCCTTTAATTGACAGCACTTTAACACCTTTTATTGAACATATGTGACAAGTATATCATAATTATACATTTAGTAAATTGTTGATAACATGTTTAGTGTGGTTCTACACTTGTCACTTGTTAGTGTTGTGGTTAATGTGGTTATTCATTAAGATAATTCTCAACAGATTTCTGTAGTTCAAACAACTCGGAACTGTAGTCGAGAACGTCAGTTAAAACAGCCCACGTATCAAGAAAAAATGCAAGGTTTAAATCGGGCTTGGGTTCATAATTACAGTGAATGTGTCGGACCAGGCCGGGCTCGGACACAACATGCACGGGCTCGGGTCAGGTCGGGCTTGATTTTGGGCCCGATCTAAGCTCTACTACCAAGCCCTGCTTGAATACTCAGACAAACAATACAGAAGTTAGAATAACACTATATTGTTCATATTTTTTAACTGAATTTTTTATATATACACTTTTAAAGATGAAGGCAAAACATTTTCATCATGTGTAGTACTGATTGTGTTTGCTAAATGAAGCAAATGCAGAAGAGCAACAAACTTTAGTTCCTTGAATGGCCAATAGAGGCTGGCTCAGTCCCAGCGTGTATAATGAGTGAAATCTGGATTCACATTCAGAGTCATTTTCCACTCCACTAAAATCAGCTCAGTGGTGCGTGAGGCCAAAAAACTGTGACTTCCTGGGTGTAAAACTACCAAGATCTTCTGTATAGCCTCTGTAATTTTTGGCCAATGGAGCGTGAGCACTAGAGACTTCTGGTTTAGCGCTCCGTTAACCTGAATGGGAATAAAATAGTGTGATGGTGCTGTTCTTCTAGACTTTCCAAATGTTACCAGACTGAATATATCACATTCTGATAAGAAAGAGATTGTGATGCTCAAAATAATTTATTTTTGGAATCTTTCCAGCCAGTACGCATCACATGCTGCTGTCATTACATGGCTTGGCCACTAGGTGTAATTGACTTCATAATCCAGCGTATTCCCTGAGTGTTTGGTCAATATCCACAAGGCCTCATGTTAAAATGTGCAACCTGACGGCAGCAAGCAATCATGTTCACAGCCTGGTCCGAAAAATGGTTTTGGTCTCCATCGCTAAGTTCCCCGCTCATGACGATTGTATGATGGGGTGAATTTTAAAGTTACTCACTTATTTAAATTATATTAAAGCTTAAAATTGGCTGATTTGAGGCTTCATCGAAACCCCCTTAATTCCAGTCACTGATCTTGACCTCTCAAACATGTTTGTGGAGTTGGGGAGTTGCAATTATATTAATTGATATTAACTTTGGAGACCAAAACGTGGAAGTTCTGGCACCTCAGTGGAGGAACAAACTCCCAACCAATGCCAGGACAGCAGAATCACTCTCCATCTTCTGCAAAAAAATCAAGATTCATTTGTTCACACTGCACCTCGGCCCCGCATAGCATGAATCCTCAACTTTATCCAGCAGCCAAGCTGAATACAAACACATGGAGTATACACCCTCTGTGCCTGCTGCTGCATGCTAGCTCATGGGTAATGTGGGAACAGTGAGGTATTTTGGATGTTAGCGTCATGAGTAACTCGAATTTACACAAATGATTCCACCATCAAATGTGCATGAACAACATGAGGCGCTAATCTTTGTGTGACCACAGCTAGCTTGTTAGCTTCAGCTAGCTTTGTGGATTTTGTTTTTGTCAGTCAGTGGGCAGAGGTGGATCTCATCGTTTGATGTCGACATTCAGTTCCCGTCGGTAAGTTTGGCAGGAGGAATTGTTCATATCGTTCGTTCATTCATTCGTTCAGTTGCGTTTCCATCATTTAGCAGGGAATCATGTAATGCACAGTTGTCAGCTCCTCGTTCTCAAACGATCGTGCTAACGGTCAACAAAACACTGTAGTTGAAGGCAAACACATAGCTGCAACTTCATGAACACAACAGTGGATAATGTGTATATTCACCTTGACATTAAATTGCCATGTACTGAAGGTAAGCCAAGGGTGACTGACTGACTGAACGAAAACGATGATCTACAAACAAAATGAAACATGTTTTTTTTTTCATGGAAACGGTTGCTATGCTTTCCTGTTTCTCACTGGCTAAAATTCAATGACAGTGTCCTAGACTCAGCGTACGATTGGCCGGCTCTCAGTCCTCTTCACCTCTCTCATAACTAAACAGTAAACAACACAGCGACTAGTCTGTGGGAGCGAAAGAACGAACTGAGAGCGTTCCTTAGAAGTGATTCGTTCGCAAACGAGACCGGACCAGCTTCCTCACAGTCAGGAAATATATCACACAGGATCTGCTGGTCAATAACAGCACTTGTGACCTGTGACCCCACAAACTAATGTAGTCAGCCTCACTACTAGTTACCAATGCTGGACATAAGCTAGTTAGTTGGACATGCTAAAGACACTTTAACACACGCTGACACGCTTCACTCCACCGCGCGCTGCAGTTTGAAGAGCTCTGCTGCAACCGCTGAAATAATTCAAAGTTCAATTCCAGCGTAAAAACATGCACAGTCCCCCTCACTTCTTCGAGTGTATTCAGATGATCTGTTTCTGATCTCCTCACCTTGTTAAAAACACCACACACACAATATTCCCTCTCAAAATCCCACAAACCCCCGGCATCTTAATAGCCGTTAGTAATGTTAAGCCCGCTCTAAGCTGCAGTGCAGCTCGACACTGAATTGATAATTGAAAAGTAAAGCGGCGGCGATTAGTTTTTGACAGCGCTGTGGTTTTAAAGACGGCGGCCCCTCCTCAAGCTGCGGGCCCCAAACTCCTGCAGTTGATGTGAGAAACCCCGGTGAATCAAAGCTCCGGCTGGGCTCTTGGGGGTTTCTACCCCTCTGCCTCTCCATCCTTCCATCCCTCCATCGCTCGGCTGGGTTTTAATGCCTACCTGAGGGACTGAAGGGGAGGGAAGCGAGGGGAAGCCGAGGTTCTCTGACTCCACGTCAATACTTTCTCTCTCCAGCTGAGCAGAATCACAGCCTCTCTGCTCTTAACTAATCGAAACCTAACCCCCCCCCGCCCCTTCCAACCTCCCTCCTTCTCTCCCCCGCTCTCCTTCTCCATCCTCACTAACTTTAACACCGAACTCCAAGCTTGTCGGAGTTAAACACACACATTGTTCTGTTTTTGATCTGCTCTTCACTCAGCACTTAACATCGACTTTCCTTCGCATTTTCTTTAAACATCGACGCCGTGTGCTTTGTCCCACGTTTAAGTATGCACGGGTACTTTCTCGGGATCAAAGAGAACTTAGCATGCTGAAGGCTCTGATGTTGAAATGTGCTGCTGCTGTCACGAGGCTCGGAGGAAAGACGCGGGTGGATAAGTGAACTATTTAAAACTGTTTGTAGGGATAAAGGTCTGCAGAGAGAAGTTTTAATCGGAAATCTGAGTTCAAAACACAATAGAGTAACACCAACTGTGTTAGATTAGCAATTGCCAAAAACTAATACAAACCATGTGATCATCACGTTCCTGCTTGGTGTTTTCCAAGTCATTTACATTTCACACTTTACATTAAAGGGTATTTTAACAGACGGTTTCATCCAAAGTGACTTACAGCAAGAATCTGACTCTGCCCCTGAGCCACAGCCGCCATGTATCAGTCTCTAGATTCAGTTCGTTCGCTCCAGGCAGCCATTTGGTTTCCGATCAGGACGAAGCAGCTACAGTGGTTATGACTCCACCGCCAGTCAGCATTGGATTCTTTTCATCATGACCATCACTGGTCACACCTTAACCAAGTGGGTTTCATTTCATCAGTGACAATGACTGTCTTCTGAACCTGAGCAAGAGGTTTTTATGACTAAATCCAACCAAACCTTCATCACACTGGTTTCACATCAGGATAGCTGTTCTTTGTTCATTTGTTGCTGTTTTTCCTCATATGAAATCCAAATGAATAAAGGAACTTACGTTTGCCGTCTTGTAAGAGCAAGCAGTAAATCTCTGACCTAACTGATCATAAACTTGACTGTGCACTTCTTCAGCTAGACTAGCTGATTCCTAAGATTTCAGTTTCAGGAGCATTCTGGTTTCCATTTGTGGTTCCTTGTAGTGTAAGTAGCACTGACCAATCACATGAGTGGATTTTGGTTGAAGGCAACACAACAATCCATGTGGAGAGCAAAACAGGTTGGAGACATTGGCCAAAATGCAATCTTAGAGCCCATCGGCTATTGTATGAGGATGATTATTATTTTATTTTTTTTAATAGTATTTATTAGCTTATTTTAATTTGTCTGCATTCAAATGCAAATATCTGTTTGTAAAGATAGGTGGGAATGATTCAAACAGATGACAGATACATGGCCTGGATATCTGTTATCTGGATATCAGCTGGAATCACTGGAAGCCCCCAAAACACCAGCTGGGTTAAGACACCAGTACACTGGCTGATCTCGCTCGATGATTAACTGAATGTTCAAAAATGCTCAAAACACTACAAACAAAACAAACAGTAAATATTAATTCTTTAAAAAAAAAAAAATGCTACTAAGAGTAAAGTGAGTACATACACATTATCTTTAAGGCTCGATTAACTGCTCTTTTATTCCATTTATTTAAAAATAACAGTGTTGGTATTGCAGCTGTACTGTATCTGGGTCATGTCCAACAGTTTGGTCCCTGCAACACATTTGTAAAATCAAGTGTTTTACTTGTTTTCCCCCCCCTGAAACTCTCTCTCCCATCCAGCTGTGAGATCGTATCGATTCTAAACAACCGCAGATCTTTTGATAATCTTTTTATCTTGAGAGAAATAAACCACTCGCAGGAACTTTCGGGAGCATCAATAATGATAAACACACAAGCTGGAACAACACGACTTTCTGATCTCAACAAAAACTTTAACATCCAGAGCAACTTCAGCAAACAGCAACATGATTCCTAAGAGTCCTCAGAGAGAAACGCCTCCACTTGGACTAAACAGGGAAACTATCAGAGCAAACTTGACTTTGCGCAAAAGTTATTCACGTGACGAATGTGTGGTGATTTTTCAATCACTACCAAGAAGGGAAGTAAAAGAGAGGGAGAAGAACGAAGAATCAAAGGAAGAGAGGGGAGAAGTGAGAGGGAGGAGGGAGAATTTGGTCGGCTGCCTCACTCAGTCGATCAATAAGAAAATATGAGACCAAAGAAACTGAACCTCCTGCTGCTTTTTAGACTTTTGGACTTTTCTTTGTTCCTCGATGACCCCTCCACACTGTGGTAAATGGAAAATAGAAAAATGAAATAAAAAAAAAGTCTGCAGTAATTGTTTCCTCATTTTGGTTAAACACAATAACAAAGAACATTTAGAAGAATGTGTCTCCTCCACCTCCTCTCTCTCTCTCTCAGAGGATGTCGTTCACTCTACAGATTGTAAAGCCCACTGAGGCACTGTGATTTTGATTTGGGGGTGTATTAACAACGTTGATTTTTTTAATTTTTAAAAGAGCATCCAAAGGTTTTAAAATAAAACATGAATGCATTTCAGCAGCCACTCAGCAGAGGACAGCCACAGAGGAGGACCTGAGCAGCCCAGCTGATTTCTTTGGGGTTTTTTATAATCACTTGAACATTTTCAGGGGTGAGGTATGTATTTCAGCCCTGAGTTGCGTCAGCGGGTCCTGTTTGTTTTCAGTCTCAACACGACACCAACAACGGCAACAAGGTGGGGCAGGTTGTGTTCGTCCTCTGAGGCAAGACTCAAAGTGTGTAAAGACCTCCTTGGATAGTACAATGGCAGTAGCACAGTAGCAGTGACAGGGACAAGTTACTTATTACCTTTCTGTTTCAGCTGGCCCCCTTTAAATGCTCAATCCAATTTGATTTGACACATACACACACACACACACACACACACACACACACACACACACACACACACACACACACACACACACACACACGGACTCAGAAGGTGAAAACATTTCCAGCCGGTGCTGTCGCAGCTGGAAACAAAAGGACAGCTCAAGGTAACAAAATAACAGGCATTATCTAACTCTGTAACCTGCAACAGGTCTCCACTCTTAGTGCTAAATCGGAGGCAGCTGGGCCTGTCTGAGTTTCCATGACTATGATGAGTGAGATTCTTCACCAACAACAGGTCTCCTTTCAGAGGAGTGAATACAAATGTTGTCCAATCAAACTTGTGCTGATAGACTGGATTTGTTTGCATAAGCAATGAATATAATTCTTGAAAGTAGTTTTAATATATTGTCATTTTAAATGTATTTATAGGGAGTCATACGGGTGTGTTTATAGATCTTGGGCAGTACTACTGCATAAGTGAAAAAAGTAGCATAAAGTATTTTTGATGTAGGCACCAGGGGCCAAATGTTTACACCATTCCTAGACATGAAATATGTACTCACACCACTTTCCACACAGGTTTCCTCATGTATAAAAAACCACAGAGGGAGGTTAGGATTAATTCTAGTTCTTAAAAACCTTCACTGTAATCAAACATGCACGTGTGAGTTGTTTCCCCCTTTTTAATGTCTTCTGTAAATATGTTTGTCAGTGTGAATTATTTAGGTAAATAAAAAAGTAAATATCTGATCTTTATGTACATAAATTAATAATATTTTCCTGTATTATAGGGGAGTAAGAATACATTCAGGTGTTACCTGCACTACATAAGGGCTGTAGCCGTGTACACAAATAGCCGCTTTGGCATTGCTAGAGGACATTACCAATGCGCAATTTAGGCTAAAGTGAGTTTTCAGGGACCGCAGTGATGTTCTGGTCCATGATGATGAGCGCTCATCAGGCAGGGAGACCTTGGGGACGCCCCCCTGCATTTTGCATATTGCATATTCACAGATGCATCTCTTGGCCTCTCGCTTGAAATCAAACCACTTTTTTTTTAACTCCTCCAAAGTCTGTGGCTCTGAACTCTCGGCTCTTTCGGTCCTTCCAATTACATCATTTTGTTGCTAAAGCCAGAACTGAATGATAAGTGTTTTGTCTGTCAGTTTGAACCACCATTACTTCAACGTCATGGTCCTTAAAATTGTGCTCTCTGTTCTTCAGCTGCTTTTTTGCTTATGACATTTCTCCTCCACACTCAGTCAAATTCTGTCCATTTTTATGCAAACCAGATAATCAGATGTGTGTGTAACAATTAGATGTGTGTGTAACGGGGATGGTCACGTGCTTAAAATTCCAGGGTGGTTGAGATGTGCGAGGATGGACACGTGGGAACAGACGTAGGTGGGGTTTTTGTAAATCTGATGAAAAGCCTGCGTACGTATGTTTGTGTGAACACAGATTTCTACATTTGAACAAACCCATCGTTTTATACATTTGGCCCCAGGAATTGAAAAGCAATTTTAAAAAGCAATCATACAGCAGGGCCAGAGATGTCACCTTCTTTATTCCACACATTCTTCCTTTTCAAAGCCCATTTAACCCCCACAATGCAACTACCCCCCCACCCACTTTTTTTATTTGTGAATGTGTGTCTGATATTTTGTCCACCTCACAACTTCACACACTGCAGTTATCAATGTTCTCTGACACAGAACAATTCTGACATTGATTATTATAATTCTTATCATTAAATAAGGTGGTCATCGGTAAGAAATCAAATCTCTGTCCACGTCTCAGTTCTTGTGAAGGTTGGGTATGGTGTATTTATGGGTGTGGGTGAATCTCCTGCTGGGCCTGACTTAAAAGTCCAGGGCTGACTTTTATTTCCCACCCATCCCTCGTTAAATCACCTGAGCCGCAAATACACTGTGCACACGATCGCTCATGTTCTGTGTGATGGCATCATGAGGCAAAGTTAGTTTTCAAACTTTTTCAGTGGTCTGCAGGTTGTTTCCCGGTTCTGTGTGAAGGAATGTGAAGAAGAGGAGGAAAACATGGAGCTGTGACTGCAGATTACAGCTCCTGGTCAATACCATCAATACCTGATGGTGTTCGTACTGAGCACTGATTAAAGACAGAGAGGAGAGCAGGGAGGAGAGGAGATCCTGCTCATGTAAGGGAAGAAGCAGACAGGGGGGAAAAAACATCAGGTTATGGAGCAGCAGAGAGAGAAAGAACAGAAAGATAGAGCAGCCGGAAGGTCAAAGGTCGAACTGAGCCGGAGGTTTGATCTGTGGCGCAAGATGAGAAGATGATGGAGGGAAAGTAAGAAAACAGAGTTGACAGTTCCACCATCAGCACACTGCGAAATACTTTTTTTTTCTTTTTTTAAATGTATGCATGATTCTATGAACATTGTGAACATTCTGACAGGAACATTGTCAAGTCGGAGGAAAGTGACCCCACATGACGTCATAATGATGTCATCAGGGTTATCCTATCAGAGTTGGAGAGAACAGACTTATATAGAGGACCTGCGTTACTATCTTAAGTTTGAAAGACACGCACATTTACAAGGCAGTGAGGATCTGACAAAAGGTCCAGTTGCACTATGGGAAATTTAGAATCCAGTGTGTTACAAAATGTGAAAAACAAACAAAAAAAAATATTTCTAAGATTTTAAAACAAGTCCCCATAACACCTCAGTTGTTTAGGAGAATGCTCAGCGCAGTTTTGTTGTGAAGCTCTTGAAGTATTTTGTGGACTACAAAACTTCCCCTGACTTCCCACTGGTACAAGTAGATGATGACTGAACTTACATTTCTGGGTGAATTTATCCTTATTGTTTTTAAACAAAAATGTAAAATAATGAAAACAACAATAAAGCAGAAAGAGACCAAAAGAAAGAAAGAAAGACAGCCATGGAAAGCACTGACTCTTCGTTCTTGTCTTTAATTGCCCTGTTTGGAAAGCTTCACTCAGCATCTGTTATTCCGATAAAGTTAAAAGTGAATAATTGAGCACAGTTGACTTGCATGTAACCCCCACCTACAACTTTAATCATTATCCACCTTTGAATTATGGACGGACTTCATCTTTTATGTCAGCAGACTGAATGAGGTGAGAACATGAAGTTCAGTTTACATATGAGACGGGTGGAAACAGAAACAGTCAGAATGTCAGAGAGCGAAGATTAAAGGAAGAGACTGATCGACTTCTCTGTGATCAGACTCATTACAGCCTCTCTCCTCTGAACTCCTAATGATCTTAGTTAGGATGGAGAGCATGTGTGAGCCTGTGGAAACCAATAATTAGTCAGATTGAACCGCGGACAGGTACAGAATTCTATCATTTCATCTTGGGGAAGATTTTCAAAGAATTTAAGTTTCATGTTCAATATTTTTTTAGCAAGTTGTTCGATGTACTTTCACTAATTACCTTCTTATACAGTAGTTTGCCAAGTTGGTGGCAGCCATTTCTTTACCTAATTAAAATGTGGTAACCACCTGAAATAGTTTTAGAGGAAATGATTGGCATTCATCTGTTTGGGGTTTTTCTGTGAAGCAGACTGCCGCTAGTCATTAAAAACGTGTCTTGGAGCCAGCATGTGCAATGGCACGGCCCCGAAACTGGTGAAGCGAAATGGGTTGCAGCCGTTATTTAAGATCCCATACCAGCACACCAGCATACTACTGTTGACAGATAATAGAACTGACAGGTAAAATGTCACCTCCAGTTCTCATTGATGAATATGACACCTTCCTAACCATTTCATCATCAAGACTTGTTTCGTTTCCTTTGTTATTTGAAGTGTTATAAATACAGCAAACTGTCTCAATTTTCTGAGCAGGCACAGTTGTGACATCACATCTTTACAAACGTCCTAATGGTTCGTTTAAAGGCACAGATTCTGAATACTGGCTGTGTGTATATCTTATGGATTCAGTGTTTTGATACTTTCGCAATATTCATATAGCACCGAGAACTGCTTTATTAGCCAAAAAAGAAAAGGAAGTTTCACTTTCAATAATACTGAATGGTGGACATCTCAAGTGTCATTAATGGGAGACGCTGCAGGTAAATAGGGTCAAATGTTTAACTTATAGATATCACCATGAAACTAAACCAATTCATTAATTTCATTTTATGTATTATAAGATTTCTAAAACTTTATGGTGAAATATTGTATTATATATTGTACATATATTGTACTAATATATGTACTAATTTACATACATTTCCAGAACAGAAGTCTGATCATCAGACCAAAGCAAGGTTCATGTCTAAAAAATGTATCTCTTCATGGCTCAGTGCGTGACAGGTGAACTTGACAGCTGCATACATTGAATCAAAGTGGGAAAACTCTTCATAATTGTCTCGCTCATTGCAGGTTTATTGAGGGAAAATACCCACCACGCTTAAAGTGAAACTCTTGCCAAAATGCAACCCAGGTTTTTTATGTGAATGTACCCGAGTCAAACCTTTGTGTAAAAGCATAATTATGAAACTTTGCTCGTAGTATCACCAGGGTCTCTACACATGAACACCAGCATTGAGAACATTGTTTGTGTACCCAGAGTTTACTAAAAAGAACGTTTTTGGACGACTCCTGTTTGCAGTAGCTTGTCCCACTAGTCATAGTCATGGCAACCAAGAAGTACTGATCTCAGAATGCATCCATGGCTATCCATGTGATATCTCACGCGACTTGTCCAGCTTTTGATTTTAGTATTGTTTCTTACTTGAGGCTCCTTTTTCAACTTCAAGGTCAATATTGCTTTTCGCTAACGACAAAACAACGAATTATCCACATTTATATGGAACTAAGCTTTAGGAGCGTTCCACCTGTCCTCCAGGTTAGATCGTATTCTGAAATCGACACTTCTCCATTGGCATGACTGCGGTGAGCGGAACAAGCTAATGCTAACGTGAGTTGTTCAAAAACTTTTTTTTTAGCAAAATGTGTGTACACAAACAACGTTCTCAAAGCTCGTGTTCATGTATAGAGACCCAGGTGATACTACGAGCAAAGTTTCATGTTGTGTCGAGCCTTCTTAGTGTTTTAAAAATAGCGATTTTGGATGCTAGCGTAAAATGCCCATAGCACTCCCATTTGAGCCAAAAACGAAAATACAGTAAATCTTAAAAGTGTCACTTTCATCGTAATTGTGTTTTTACACGAAGGTTTGACTCTTATACATTCAAATTTTAAAAAAGCCTAGGTTGCATTTTGGCGAGATTTTCACTTTAAATGCTGCAGAGTTCATTTTTGTGCAATCAGCACTTTCTTCATAATGATACTTTAAGGGAAAAAAACTTCTCTATTGCCAGTTTAACTTAAAGAAACTACTATGGAAACTAAAAAAGGAGCACATATAGTTAAGACACACACACACACACACACACACACGGTCTCATTTTCATCTTTATTGGACACAAAGTTAACAACAACACATTTTTAACACAACACGTGTTTATATGATGCACAGTAGATTCAACCTGCTCAGTGATACATCCAGGGAAGCTTATATACATGCACTACATCACACGCACGCACACACACACACACACACAAACACACACACACACACTTAAATATCTAGGCTGAGTTCACTGTATAAACATTAAATGCATAATCAAATTAAAGCAGAGATAATCAGAAAAACTGCTGATTACATGAGGTGTGAAAGTCAGAAATGAACATTTGCTGTTATTTTTCAAAAACACAATCAATCTGGTCATCGCACATCAGACATTGTGAAAACTGAAGTAAATCCTGTGTTATCCACAGTCAGAGGGACTGGAGAGGCTGTTTTATATGTTGAATTTCACAGGAAACAGGAGGTCAACTGTGAAAAAGAAAATCTGACACAAGGAGGAATGGAAAAAAAAGTATTTCTGTATCTTAAAGTTTTAGATTCAAATCACAGACAAGCATCAGTCTGTCATAAAGAATCTTTAAAGTTCTGTGAACATCAACTTGAGAAACTAAATCTGCAGTTTTCTGAGACGTTACTAGTGCCTGCTCCACATGTTGTCTTATTTATCCCATGAAGAAAAACCAGAGGGTTCCTTTAGACATTTCGGTTCACTACCTTCACCAAAGAACCTTCTTTTTCTGGCTGGATGACCTGATCTTCCTCACTTGTTACTTACTCTTCAGCTTCTTCTCTGCCTTCTTTATTTTTCTCACCTTTCCTCCCCCATGAGGCTGCCAAAAACAGATTTTCCTCAAACTGTAAAGAGTGATGGAGAAAACCTAAGATTAAGATCTCAAAGCTGTCTAGACTTGACGAGTGTGTGTGTGTGTGTGTGTGTATGTGTGTGTGTTTTCAGAAACCCATCTGACAGCCTATTTCTTTTTTTTTTTTTTTTTAAGAGACAGAGAACTTGTGAAAAGCTTTGACACGCTCGGGTTTACAGGTGTGTAACAGTGTTAGAAGCTTTCTGACAGCACTAATGAAACTGACAGGAGATGGTGGGAGGAGAAGAGGGAGCAAGCCAGAGTAGAGAAGGAAGGGCGGGAGGAGACAGGTGAGTGGATAATACAGAATTAAAGCAAGTGAAGTGTCATGTCGAATTTGCATGCATCAAATTCCTCAAACGTCTTCAGACAATAAAAGGTGACTCTGAAAGAAAACTATAAATATCCTCTATCTCTCTATATATGTATATCATATCTCTATATATTTCTCCTTCTGCATTAAACTCTGAACACTGAAACAGTGACAGCATTCTAAAAAAAAATAAAAAATCAACTGATCAACAGATAAGGAATCATGTGTAATAACCATCATCAACCACAGTCATGCTGGAAAACTTCCTGCCAAGAGTTCAAATGATGTGGTCAGAAGAGCGCTTCGGTATCTGTAACCCCACCTAGAAGTGGAGTCACGGTGTATTTGCACACCGTCAGGTACAAAGGCATAGTCAGCTGCTGTTACACTGCTCTTCAAACAGACTATGTTGTTAAAGCTATGTTAGCATAAGAAGCGAAGGGATGGTTGGTTTCAGGCTAACAAGCTTTTATATTAATAAGGAATGTTAGCAACATTCAAAAGAACAGATGCAGTCTTCTTTAATACTGCAAGAGAAGAAAAATAACAAATACTGGACCCTAAACATGTCCCTGGTCTAATAACCTTTGCTTTTTTAAATAAAAGCAGTCAAGATCTTCATCAAACAACCACAGATGTATAGGAAATAAGATTCTGTGACGTTTTAGAGATGCTGCTCTAATGTCTTCACGTATGTTTAACGTTACTGGAAAGTTTTTGGCCCTTTTAGCTAATCCTCAACAGGAGTTCAAATAAAATATCCTGCTTTCATTATACATGTATCTTTGCCACAAATGTTTGATAAACCCATTTTGTGGAATTGCACAAAAATGCCTGTTTATGTAAAAAGAAATGTCTATAAGAATATCAGTAGATATATTGATATATTTTAGCTGGGCTCTAGAAAAAGTGGCTGAACACTAAAACATGTCTGGATGTGAAAAAGGTTTGACTCAAAATGGAAATTCACTCATCTGAAGAACTCATCAGTGCTGGGCAGAAAGTCACATTAGCCACAATAAATACACCAAACAGGATCTATGCTCACTGTACAAGATTGAGAGACTACATCACGCAGCAGTTCTGATGATATATATACTGTAAACTGTATGTACACATCTATATGTAGAGATACTCTCGGATATCACATGGGAACAGGATGAATGTAAGAGGAAAGCTGCAAGATGAAGAGACGTCTTCACAATCAGTGAAGTATAAAGCCAAATCATCTGCAAACAAACACACAAACGAGGCGACAAATAAAGGAGGTCGCTCCAGCGGAGACACAGGGAACCATGGCAGCAGGCTGTCACCAAATAAATCAGACTGAGAACACCTCACTGCTAAAGAACCACATGCCAAACAAAACTAACTCCAAGAGGCCAGAGAAAGCTGATGTTCTGCTCAGACTCAATGCAGCGTGAATTCAAGGAAGACGTTTTTATGAAAAATGACTGTGCTGACCTGATTAATTATTAAATTGCCTTTAAATTGCCTTTTTGAACAAATGGAGAGTTCATCTGCAAAAACAGCAGTGGTAAAAGCCAGTTTGATTGATATTCTCTTCAAAGAACAATAACAAAACATCCAAATATCCAAAGAACACAGCACTTGTTGGATTGATGTCCCCTAGATCGCAGACACAAAAACCATGATTTAAAAAAGACTAAAATAGAGACAGGGAGACACTTTTTGCAAATTAACCCTCTGGAGACTTAGAAACTACACTCAAGTACCACTGTGTTGATATCATGCCCTAAAAATGTGACCAAAACAATTAAATGCTTCAGTTTTTGTCCTTTTTGAACTCTCTTCAGTGAGTCACGCTGCCACTCCACTGTATAAAGGTTTTCTGTGGGTGTGCTTTCAGGAAGAACAGTCTGAAGTGAGAATGTGTGTTCATGAAAGTACACTTGGGTGTCAACACGCACACGCACACACATACACACACACATGCACACACATTCCTGAATAACACTCGAGAGAGAGATGGCTTCCAAATGTGTCACAAACACCAAAGTATTCACACACACACATAAACACAGCATGTATGCAGTTTGAGATGTGAAAAGTGTGTACTAGTCTTACAGAGGTCAGTGAGAACCAAAGCATTTGAGTGGAGAGAAGAATGTTTTTTTTTTTAAACATTTCCAACAGTCAGAATTCATCGCAGCAATGGACATTTAAGAATTTCCTTGTAAGTTGTTTCACGTCCTGACTCAAACTTTAATATAAAGAGCTGAAAATAGAGGAAAAGGGCCAAGATTGATTCATTTTTAGTACCTATGTTAAAAATGTTCCAGTCAGTGTTTCTGCAAGTGAATCCACACATATCTGCACAATATTACAA
>NC_051050.1:3840996-3888496 GCF_904848185.1 Acanthopagrus latus | reverse complement strand
ATAATTACAAAAGGTTAGAATTGTTATTTCCTAGCTGGGAATCAAAGTGTTACATTTGGCGATAAATCTTCTCATCATATAAACTTTACAAGTGAGTGTTTACAGAAGCAGATTGTTTTAATGCAGATTTGTTGTTTTTATTTAGCTAAAAGTTTCCAAAGAGGTTTGAAACTTAATTTCCACATCAACTCTATAATGGAATTAATTTGAACCATCGAGAAGGCAATATGGTCAACATGTTGAGTGGATTTTGGATAAGGTGTCACTGATAGAAAAGAAAATCTTATTACCATGATTGGGTGTCAACAACAGGTTTTGATTTGGAACCTTTCCACAGCAAGAAGACTCATTCAATTTTGACATACAATGAATCATTGTACCTGAGTGTTACAAACTCATTAATACAAGAACTTGGAGCACAATATGAGGACATGAAGTGGTGCTCAAAAGCTAGCATAGCTAGAAACCTTACAATGGTTGTGAGCGGCTTCACTGCACATATTTAATTACACCTCTGAGCGGAACAGATGAGAA
Organism: Acanthopagrus latus; assembly: GCF_904848185.1. Taxonomy (NCBI): domain Eukaryota; kingdom Metazoa; phylum Chordata; class Actinopteri; order Spariformes; family Sparidae; genus Acanthopagrus; species Acanthopagrus latus. Next base: position 3,887,962 of record NC_051050.1, on the reverse strand, counting down.
GTGGTGAGTCATTATAACCAGACTGCAATGTTGTCTGTTTCTGATAGGATATCTGGTCGCCGCTTATATCAACATTTTATTGCATTAAAATCTGCCAAAAATGTTGCTTCCAACATATTTTGGCTTCTTTCTTGTTGAGAGTAATTGGCTAAGACTCGGAAGCATGACTCAGTAAGCACCAATAAGAACCAGAATCAATAAGAATCAGAATTAATGAGACTTAAAAGATACCCAGTCCTGTTAATGAAGATTATAGTTTTAGCTTACATTTGAAACACTTGAAAGGGTTCCAACACACATGCATGCATGCACACACACACGCACGCACGCACACACACGCACGCACGCACGCACGCACACACACACACACACACGCACGCACGCACACACACACACACACACACACACACACACACACACACACACACACACACACACTCACACTCACAAGCTTCTCACAAAGTCATTATCTATTAAATGTTAATTACTGCAAACAACACACAAAGGAAAAGCATCTCCTGTCTTTACACCGTGCACACAAACAAAAAAACACTTACACACACACACACACAATCAAACTAAATGTCGGGTGAACAGGGGCCAGTGCTGTTATCAGATATAAATGACCCCCTCCACCAGACTAGACTGCTCAGGTTACTGCAAATCAATACTCAGCAAATTACCAACACACACACTCACACAGAAATACACAAACACCAAGGCAAGTAGCACGCACAGACACTCACACTACACAATCTCACACACGATCAAACATAAATGTGTGCAAAGACAAAAACGTGATTAACAGAGTCATTGGTTCATCATTAATCAATTACTGGGAGAGAAAAAAATAAGTGGAGGAAACAAAACTCCTCTCCTGTTTCCCTCTTTCTTTCCTCCTCTCATTTCCCCTATTTACACCCCTCATTACTGCTCTGCTTTTGTTGCCTCTCATTTCTTCCTTTACTCTTCTGTCATGAGAAGTAATACGTCTTTTACATAGACGGACAGAACAATTGGACCAACTGGACACAGCGAATGTGAGGTGGATCCATGAACACAGCATGATTCATGGAAAGACAGTTAAAAGACAGGAAAATGGACAAAATGATGGAAAAATAAATGGAATAATACAGGAGATGATAAAATCAGGAAGGATGGAAGCATGGATGGATGGATGGATGGAAGATGAAGCAAAGGAGAGAGATGAATGTATTAAAGAAGTGAAGGAAAAGGTTGGTGAATAGAGTTGAGGAATTTAAGGATAGAGTGCAGGAATGAAGGCCTGAAGGTGGGGAGTATGAAAGTTGGAGGGATGGATATCTTGGATGGGTGAGCGGATGGATAGATAGATGGTGGAAATGAAGGATGTTGATAATGCGAAGATGATGTGTAGAGGGATGGATGGGTACATAGAAACATGAATGGATGGATGGATGGATGGATGGATGGATGGTTGCAGAATATAAGTAAAGGATGTAATGATGGAAAGACCATGGGTTGGATGGATGGAATGAATGAATGTATAAATCTGTAAAGCAGGCAAAAGCTTGAATGTGGCGACAAACAGATAAACATACAAGAATCAGCTGCTCGAGCTTGTCCTTCTTGTTGCAGTCAAACAACAGAGCTGCTCAGATAAGTGGTGTTTTTACTGTACCTGGCATTTTCCAGTACGAACATCGTAGAGGGCCACCGAGCCCTGCCGAGCTCCGACAGCGATGCGGTGACTACGGTCACAGTAACCAACCATGTAGAACCTGAACAAGTGGATGACAAACACATGTTAACATTAGGATCTCACAAAGGCACCTTCCAGTAGTTAATCAAAGAAAGAAGGAAGATTTCAAGAGACAACAAATCAACAATCGGCTAACAGACAAAATAAATTGACGTTTCCAACATTCACAACCATTTTCACCAGTATTTGGCTGAGCGTATGGAGGCAAGAAAGTAGGCAGGGTTGGAGCATGTCTCTCTCAAGCTCTCAACATTATGAGTGCTTTCCAGAGGAGATGGACTGAAAGTATGCACTCTCCATATATATTGATGGCTGACTTTTCACACCGCCTTCGATCGTGGCCATAAGGAACAGGTATGAACACATTTGCCCACAAATCGTACAACTTGGTTATTTGGGAGTGTAAGGCGCCCATCACAACTACAGGTGAGATATTTCACTTGACACCAGCATGCCTAGAATTGCTGAACATTTCATATGAATTTCACAAAGTTTGCCATGCAAGACGTGTCCTGTCAGCAGAATGGAAGCATTGTCCCATTTGTCATTTAGACATGAAGCCCAACGTGTGTCCCGACTCGAAATATCTATTCTGACTCTCACAATCACTGTTAGCCCCACAGCCAGACATTCCCCCTGAGCCTCTGACATGTCTTTTGCTGACATGTCTTTCTGACAGCAAGTGTGGGATGCCACAACAAATGGCTCAGGGGGTCAGGGCTTCACTTGTAGCTCTGATCTGGTCAAAGGTCTACCTTTGAATTGGTTTGATCAACACTGGCATGTCAAATTGGGTATGCTCCAGCAATCATTTTAATAGGCAAAGGGCTAGAGCAGGCCACGAACCCGGAGGCCTCAATTCACATACCCACAGAGTCCTGTATATGGTTCTTTACCACAAGGCTTGCTTTTTGGCTGCTTGCCCCCCTTCTACTGGTGTTCACCATGTAAAGAGTGATCTCTAGTGGTGCTGAGGGTTTTTCTGACAGCCAGTTGGAGTGTCAAAGCAGAAGCTTCCCTTGTGACTCTGGTTTGGGCAAAGGGTTTGCTTGGATGTAGCTTCAGTCAAATAAAACTGACAAGTTTCTTAAAAATATCATGTTGGTTTAGTGAAATTCATGAGACTTGCCCAACGTGAAAGTTTGAGGCACGAAGGACAACATTGTTTTCCTCACTTGTTGCTGAAACTCAACACGATCCACAACTGACATCAAGTGCTACATTGTTCATAATGAATAACACCACATACTGTATGGCCGTGCCATTTTGTTGCTACTTTTTTCATACATATTCATGCATGAACACACCAACTGTTATGTAGACACACACACACAGTGCAGACTCAGCCACATAGCCCAAGGCTGATACCTGTATCTGTGAGCTGACCTCTGACCTTTAATGTCAGCAGCTGGAGGTTAACTTTCCATAACTCCTCCCCAACACAGCCCCAACTGACCTTATATGCAAATGCGGGGGGCTTGTTAACACACCCATACACACACACACACACACACACACACACACACACACACACAAACACGCACACACACACACACACACACACACTTACTTGCAAATAGCAGGGAAGCACTCCTGCAATCCTTTCTTCTTCACTAGAGAACCTTCGATACAGTACATGATGATATCCATCACCTGAAGTAGAGGAGGGGGAGAGGGAGTATGTGACATGTGGCAGAGTGGAGGAGGAGAGGCGATAAGGATGGGACGGAGGTGACAATGTTTCACATAATTTTTTTTTTAAAATCTGTAGAAAATTCAACATTTTTCATATTTTTCTTCTTTTTCTGTAAATACTTTTGTCTTTATCTCTTATTTATAATATGTAATTATATGTTCATTTGTTTCTAATTAAATTTAAGTCTGTTATCTTATTCTCTTTTACAATTTAATTTTCTGGTTGCACAATTCTTTTTGCACAATCAACAGTCGACTGGCTGCAATTTCATTTCACTACTGCTGTACTTGTATAATTGCATATGATAATTAATAAATAATTTGAATCTTAAAAAACTAAAAAGCCAAATATGCCAATATGCCAGTGGGTCGTCATTACTGGGCTTGTGGAGACTTCAGTCTTCATGATTGGTAATATAACTGATATGTAATAAGGTTTACCTCGACCAGCAGATCCACAACATCTCCAGGCATCTTCTCGATCAGGATGTCAATCACTCGAAGGATCTCAGTCTTGGCTCTGGCCAGAGTGGTGGTGTGAACGTTCTGCTGCGACTGAGAGTTGGCCTGAGCTGCGTTGTACCGATGAACCTGGAAAACAAAAAGACAAAGCTGTTATGACTGCAGGAAAAGTGTATAAAAGACACAACACTAAGAGACCATTAAATCAGTAATGTCAGTGCTCAACATTTAGTTCCTCTTGTGTTCAATCAAATCAATAAAAACAGAATGTAATCATTTGCAAACAAACGGTGTTTTCTGTCAAGTTTTATGGAGTCCTGAGTCCGTGATACTTTTAGCTGTTATATATGAATCTGTTGACCAGTGCAATGTTCCAAACAGATGTTTTAGGAGCATTCTACAACCTTCCCGGACTTTTGTTGCCCCTGTCCAAAAAAATCCCACTCGAATTAATCAAAAACTCAATTCAAAACTTAGTCCATTTCAAATTTAAGTTACAGAAATACCTAACATGTAAATCACACAGAGGCTGATGACCTTTCTAAGCTGCTGTTTAGATCTTTGGAGACGAGTGAACATTTCAGTCTCACCTCTCTAGCGATAGTGGTGATGAAGGCCGGTGGGCGGGCAGTGGCAATGAGAGAGAGGGCGTGACGGGCTGAGCGAGCAGAATCTGCAGGTGGGTTGAGGGGCAAACCCATGGTGACACTGTAGAAAGACAGAGCAGTAAAGCTGTAATTCATTCACTCATTCATTACATTTTTCTAATCCAAAACAGAAACGTCCAAACCAGTAGTCTGCACCTCCGGTAAATGGCATGTTTTGCACTTTTTCTAATGGTGGATTTATTCACATTAAGTTATGGTGATGAATCTAGAAGTCAAAAATTCCAAGGAGGAACCAGTGTTCATCGACATTATCATATGAAATATGTAAAAATTAAGTTTTTTTTTTATTTACAATGATTTATTTACAACAAATTAATACATAAATGTATCAATCAATAAATTAATTCATACAATTTTAAACAAAAACAATTTAAAATCTAATTTAATAGCTAAACAACTTCACATTGTAAATAACCCATATTAGTAAGTCCAGTGTTCATCAACGCAAAAAGCACTGATTGTGAGGCAGTAGCGTCGGACTGTAAACACGCCTTACTGGGAGATTTTAGAGGGTTTGTGGTTGTCAGTGAACAAGCCGTGTGGCCATTAGGGGCTCCCATTCCAAAGATTTTTTGGTGGTGGCCCAAACATTAGTCTGGTTTCACTCTCCCAGTGGTGCACCTCTGTTTGGTGGTCAAGTGAGTATTTGGGGCAGCAGGATAGTGCATTAAACTTCAGTGTGTGTGTGTGTGAGTGTGTGTGTGTGTGTGTGTGTTCATGGTGATGAAGGAGCATGTCACCCGGTGCAACAGTGCAACTCACTGATGTGTTTCTTATAGTTCTTGACAACAATAGAGCTCTGTGGCACAGACGAAGAGCATATATTAGACTATGATACACACATGATAGTTGTTAGTAGAAAAACCATCAGTGCTGGTTTAGGTCTACACACTTGATTTGTTTACCATAAGAAAAAATATAGATCACAAGACATATCCTTTAAAGAGACCTTGTATAATGATCGAATCAGGGAGAGAGACATTTGAATAGAAAATTTAATGCAGAGAGGAGGAAAAGGAGATAAAACAGAGGAGAGTGGCAGAGAGATCGAGCCTCACTAATATATGGAGTGAAGAGATTAGTGGGCAGCTTATAATGTCAAGGCCGAGTCAATGGGAGCCATTCACCAGACGACGGCATAATGGACTCCCACAATGCAACAGGAATTAGACACACACACCCTAACAGCTGGCCACACACCCCTCTGAGTGTGGGTGTGTGTGTGAGTGAGATGGGGGGGGGGGAGGCCACCTTGTTAAGAAATCACTCTGGGGAGAGAAATAGAGGCGGAGGGAGGGAGTGATGGGTGGACGGACGGCCACGCTGCACGATTCATCTCCTCTGATTGCAGATCACAGCTACAGAACCTGTAATTAATACTGGTAATATATTGGCAATATATCAGCAATATTGAAATGTTTAATTTCATTCAGAGGGGTGGCTGTAATTGGAAACAGTCACGATGTTGATATAAGGCAGCAGGAGCACAGGGAGCTAATTGTAGTGAGAACCACTGAGGTTAATAACCAACACTTAGAACATGTAATGAAATAATCTGGATTATTATTACTATCAGAGGAGAATGCACACCGGAGGCATGCACACGCCTGTGTGTGTCTGTGTGCTACACCTGTGCAATCTGTTCAAAACCACAGCCCTGCTATAAATTCTACCTTCTATTATTATTAAGGTCACTGTTAAAGGTTATTTTGTACCGGACTACATTATATTGATAAGCATCTCCAGTTCTCCTTGTTTACGCACATGAAAGGGACAGAATATTATTAACACTTCTGAATATAAGGACAGAACAGCATACATATATTGAGTTAGAACATCACCACTCACATGACCTCAATGCCAAAACACATAGTTGTTGCTTTATGACACCTTGATAGAGATGTTAATTTCAGTGAGCATCATTAACCTTATTTACAATGAAAATGCAAAGCCAGAGACGAGCGTGGCCAGTTTCCGTTTTCAAGCACTCGTCCCACTGGTTAGCTTTCAGCAAACTCACTTTTCACCGCCACAACCGTTTGAAATCACATACTAATATTCTGCCTACTACATAATCAATATATACGGCCTACTGAATGAATTATGGTTATAAAGTCACACTGAAATATAATGAAGCATACATTTTCTCTGCATCACAGGACTGTTATCAAAATTGTAAATCAATATCATGTCTGCAACTTGTAATATTTCACAGTATTCACTAAGATCAAAAATGGACAGAGCAATGTCCAGTGTTAGAGCTAATGTCAGTATGCTTTAACAAGCATATGATTCGGCTGCTGAGCTGGGGAGGCAACTGCAAGAGCCAGGCGGAGGAGGAGCAGAAGTTGTCTGGCTGTTGATGTTATCAACAGTTAGCTACACTCACACACAGTAGAGAAAGAAATGATAATGTGGAAGTGCAGGACAAAAAAAAGAGTTGTATTGGATTGCAGTAGTGTATCTAATAAAGTAGCCACCAAGTGTATAAACGTAACTCTGGATATAAAATCATTACTAATCCATAACAGCACAGTATGCTCATTATGCCTTCAAACTGATTATATAGTCTAACCAACAGTACCTCAACCAAGAGATTCAGTGTAGAACGATGTGGAATAGACAGAAACTACAAATCCCCATCAGAAGAAGCTGCATCCAATTTGAAAAATATCACTCTCTGGCCAAGTTGCATTGTGGGTAATGTAGGTACAAGGTTTTTAAAAAGGAAGAAGAACACACTGAATAATGAAAGTCATGTCTCTTGATCATTTGTTTTTAAACTGTCCACAATGAGTCCAACAGTGTCATAGGAGTGCAAGTGGACTGCTTTTCAAAGCCTGATGCCTTCATTAACCACAATGCAACTTAGTCACTAAGTGGAATTTATCAGATTAAATGCAGCTTCCTCTGAAGTCCAAAAAGGCTTTATTCTACCAAAGACCTCTAAACACACTTTAATGTGAAAAAACAGACAAGTTAGCTTTTAAAGGTGTAAACATTCAGCCACTAAATGTGGCATTCCATATCCCCCTACCAGTGCATTCACATTTCAACACTGCTGCTGTTTGAATCATCCGTCCCCTCATGGTTGCCACTTTGATACAGCTAATGTGGATAGCAGTAGCCATCCAAGACCAGGAGCGCTAGCTAACATAACTAACGCCATTTACTACATTTACAGTTATGGCATTTAGTAGATGCTTTTCTCCAAAGCGACTTGCAGTAATTCGTACATACATTCATACATTCATACAGTGATGTGCCGACCAGCAGATCAGGAGAAGTTTTGGGGTTCAGTATCTTGCCCAAGGACACTTCAACATGCAGATCAGGGGAATCGAACCAGTGACCCTTAAGATGCTGGCTCTAACCCTGAGCCACAGCCACCCAGTGTGCTGGTTGCATTCTGTCAGTTTTGTCTGTCAATATTCCTGACGTCTGATTGCTGCCAGACTTTGTGATAATTTCAAGGCAATGTACTACTTAAAAATTATACTTTCTTCATGGGAGTTCATCTATGATTAGATTGGAATGATCAGATGTTCATAGTTAATATATGTTTAGTCATCTGTGTAATATTAGACTCAGTAGAAGTAGCACTTCCTTGATATTCCTTGATTTGTCAGTCCATATTCCTGAGGGTCAAGTCACTGAAATCAAACAAATAAAGTATGTGCTGATAAGATAATTTTAATACTATCATATACTACTGTGTCCTAAGTGTCCTTACTAAGTGTTAAGGGAATGCATTATATGTATTTGGCAGAACCGATTTTGGCTGTAAAGTCATCCTTCATGAGCAAACAGTTGTTTAATTAGACATCACGCTGTTAAAGAGCAACATTATCATTCAGGAGGAGTTGTGTTTCTGACCACCTGACCACTCTCTTTTAGCTCTAGTTTTGTTCTCCACCGACCCCTGAGGAAAATATCTAGCTCTTTAGCTGCTGAATGCTTCACTATATTAACCAATCAGTCTGTAATTGTGTCTCTCTGCTGTTTGCTGGTGAGCAGGCAGTGTACAGTAGGGTTATCTTCTCCGAATACAGCTGCCTGCTGCGACCAAAAATGACAGTAGGAGTGCGGTGTGATTGCAGCAATATACATTTACATTGTTCGAGTAAAAAAAATCGATCAAAGAAACTTCAAGTTGAAAACTAATAACTAGTTGTTTCTCAGAAAAAAAGGTAAGCCAAAACTTTATTAAACTTAATACAGAACTGGATTATGAAATAAATAAACTCTGACAAATTTACATCATTTGAAGCTGACATAAAACATAGACGTACACACAGTGTATAGTGTGTGTGTGAACCTGGCAACATGACTGCATTCACAGCCAGTATCACGCTGACATTATTTAGTCAATACTGAGACACACACACACATACGCACAGACGCACACACGTGCACATACACATGTGCACATGCGTGCACAGACACACACACGCACACGCACACACACACACACACACAGTGAAGATTGGAAGTATTGATTTTTGTGTGTGAGGTAGGGGTGAATAACCTCAGTCACATGATGAGAGTCACTGCTGCAGGGAACCAAGACTGTGTGTATATGACTGACTGACTTAGTGACTGGTTTACTCCATGAGCGGCAGACAGGGAAGCTGGATGGTTTACTGACTGACAGGCTTGCAGGCTGATTTATTGCCTGACTGGTTAACTGACTAATTTCAGGAACAGCTTACTGACTTTGTGGGCTCATTTATACTCTTTCCAGACAGCAGACATAGATACAATGTGGGTCGACTCTACCAATTCATTTGAGGCTATTGTCACCCCTCAAGCAGAGACCCCAGTCTGCAGTGTAGTTCTGTATATGTCACTAATAAGCCTTAAAACTATACCCAGTTACAGCCAATAATCAAGATAAACTTAATCTCTTCCCCTTTTCATATACACATCCTCACTTCCCTGGTCAGGAGGAGGGTTGCTGTCAGCTGTTAGGTGTTAAGAGAGATCCCTCACACGAGTTGGATCAACATCATTGTGTCAGTTGGTGTGTAACGATGATTATTTTTGCCCAAACCCAGTTTGTCCTTGCAGGAGTTGTTACTGTTCTTCAGGACTGAATTGAGCGCTGTGAAGAAATCTAAACCAAGCACACAGCAAGGTTGCTGTTAAAGTCTGCATGTCACTACTGCTTGATTTCTTGCCTTCTTTGTGTCACGTGCTGAAGTCTGTTTTCAAAACTAACTGACTCGGTCACTGAAAGATGGACTATCTGTTTTATTTAGTGATTTCATTAGAACTTTTAATGGATTTTTTTCAGTCTCAAGATTAAGCATCTAGTTTATGGACTGTGATACAGATCAAAGACCCTCTGCATGTCTTCAATATTGATTGATATTTATGAGTTTCTGATGCTTGTTGTTATTAAATAAAACCTTTCAGTGTCTAATAACAACCATAAGGTGCATTTAATGGCAGGTCGGCGACCCAAACGCACACACAGCTCAAATGAGATTACGCTAGTTTATTTCTGAGAAGTGACCTGTAGTTTTCTTAGTATGTTTATCCGTGTTGAAACATCCTGTTGAGTTCTTGAGTCAAGATCCATGGTGACAACAACATGTACTTGTCTCCCTCCGACACAGACACATAGATTACAGAAACATTGATTTACCTCTGCATGACAAACGCAATCTTTCAAAAACACACTGTGGCTCCCCCCCCAAGAAAACAATGATAAAAGATGTATTTACCCCTGCATGGCAAATAAATACTATATTCTCCATCTCACATAAACATATTAAAAGATGCATTTATCTCTGTGGTGGCGACTACCAACACATCAACCATTTTGATCAGATGGGAACAGAGAGGGAAACATAGATGGGTCAGCAAGAGGCCTTTAAATTCCAGTTCACTGTAGGCACGTAATTGCACGTTTATATTTTTCTGTTTTCCCTAAAAATCAACAAAGTATGTTTTAACCTTAATATTCAAAAAGAAAAATATTCATCAAACTTAGCAGTAATAGTAATTAGGAGTGAGTGAGAAGAGTCAAAGAAAGCATTTTACATTTTCTGAGAATGAGATGAGTGGACCAATCAGAAGTTTTCATGCCTGTCAGGACATGATTAGCCTAACTTAGCATATAGACTAGAAGCAGGGTAAAGCCGAAGCAGTGTTCTGGTTGTTCGGATTCTGAAACCAGTATCGGAAATGCTACCGATACCACCAAAAATGCAGGTATCAGTATTGGCAACTATGTAAGTCTGTGCACCAATCCACCAGAAACAAACCAATTCTTCTTTGCTGCTCTAAAAGCATAAACAGGAAGTTAGCAACTTATTACATATTTGGTAATATTTTACTCTGGATATCCACAGCAGTAAAACGGCAACATGTCCAGTATGCAGGGCTGTAATTTTCCTGGGTTTATTGAGTCATTGTGGCACTATAGTTTTAATCTGTTCTATTTAAAAAGTGGCAACACTTAAACAGTTTTTAAAGGAATTGTTATTTATTCCTAGATTTCTATATAATTCTCTCTAAGGATTTATCTGAGTCAGGTCATACAACAATGATAGCAATCATACCACATCCATACAGGGTCAGTAGGATATGCAGCAAAAAAACAGCACCTTCTAAACTGACCAATTCACACATTGCATCTTGTTTGTTTTAAAGCAGAAATGTAACAGTGACAAGTTAGGATGTTTTTACATGCTGGGACTATTTCTTAACAAGCAGTTATTCATCACCCTGCTCAGTACAGCATTTCTGGCTACAGTGCGAGTTGATAAACCAGCATCTAGTCCAGGGCCATGATCCTAGGAGGACTAATGGCTACAGATTCATTTGTTCAAGATTACCTAACTTTGATGGGTTTTTTTTTTTAGAGGGGCCTGGTGTCAAATAGTAATTTTATTACATAAAAATCTGATTTGTATATAAACACTAAACCACCTCATTAAGATTTTGAGGCATCTCTTGTAAACCCTGTGTTGCAGGTGAAAGACACACACACAAAACACACAGTGCAGGTTGGCAAAGATACAATTTCAATTTTTTCCCAGCTTGTGTGCCTGAAAGTATAAAATGTGTAAGTCATCAACACCAGGAGCTTTTTCAAATCCCTGCCTATTGAAAGGGGATTATCACACACACACACAGCTCTGCAAGGAGTATATTGACGACTGGTTGGGTGTATAATGGACAAAGAGCCTCACTGAAAGTCAGCTGCATGGAAATAGAAGGGTGTGTGCGTGTGTGTGTTCGTCTGAAGAAAGAGCAGGAAAAGCTGAACTCGATGTGTCTTAGTTAGAAGTAGTTACATCTGTGACTGTGTGACACCCACTGTACAGCTCCAGTGCTGTTTTCTTTATTCTTTTTTGTTCATCTAGTCTTTATAAATACAGTGCGGATCAGATTTACAATGTGTTTTGGGAGAGGACAGAAAAGGATGTGACAGACAAAGAAGCAAGAAGCTGTGCAGACATGGTATGGCTGTAGACTAGGATGTTTTACATTTCAGGAGGGATGCTCACTTGTTTGTGGAGCCCAGCATGAGAAACATGCAATGGGCTTTGGATGTTCTCAAAAAGAATGCAAAGAAATCGCCATATAACCAAAATCACAATATGGCCATGTGCAATATCTTAGTCACAAAAGCTGCAGTTTGTGATAAAGGTAAAACCTGTGACAAAACAGCGATATATGTAAGGCTGCAGTTTTTGTTCTACAGAAGCAAGTTATCATGTTTGTTTGGTACAAAGCCCAATAAATGTCACATCATCATGACTGTAAAAGTTTTGAAAAAAAAAAAAATATTGTGATGCATAAATAGGTATTGTCACTAATCATGAATCACAGTTCTGAAATCGTTTTTTTTATGTTTTTTAACATATCATACAGCCTTAATGCAGAGCACAGAAAATCAGAATCTGATACCTTCATCTCAGCGCTCAGCTATGTATTTGTCTCTCTTTGTGTTCATAGAGGTCATAATATTACTTGATACATGTGTGCATTGTTTACTTAAATACACAGTATGGGTATGGGATCATAGGCGTTTTCAACAACCATTGCTGATGACGTGACATATAGGCAGAAACTTTCATGGTCAAGGTAATGTTGTGAAGTTTTGTTCATGTTACACTTTCCCTCCTCACTCGGACTGGGAGTTACAGCGACAGGCTATCAAATAAAACACACCATTACCTTGAGTAAAAGCAAGTACAGGTTTCTCCAAATATGAAAACTGTTTGAAACCAGCTAGACATTTTTAGACATTTTAATCTGGGAATCTGTGCTGTCTGAGTTATATCATGTCTATTTACACCGACTCACCTCATCCTGTTGACGCTGCATGCAGATGTCACTCATCTAAAATTACCCCTGCATCCTTTGTGTATATGAATTTACCTATTTTCTGTTTTAATTCAAGCGTCTACAGCATAAAGCAGTGTGACTGATCATCAACTCCTGCCTGGCAATATAATCAACTAACTTAACTGTAATAAGCACCTCATTCAAAAACATACAAAAAACTTCTAATCCCAGTGTTTGTCCACATTAACAATTAAAAAACTGAATTTGACCACTGCTCAAAACTACTTCTATAATAATCACTTTCAACATCATAACTATCATCGACAGTAGAAGCAGTAACAGTTGTGGTATTTCAGGTCGCCTTATACATAATCTAATGACCAGCAAAGTATAAACTGCATGTCCACCACGACTTTGTGATTCTGTGTCAGAGTCTTTGTTTCTGGCTCACTGTTCATGTTCTCTTCACTTTCTATTCCACTGAAATTGAATTGTGTTGTTTTCTCTTCTACATACACACACATGCGCGCACACACGGTAGCAGCAGACATATCTATACTCATTTAACTAGACTGACCCAGCTCGAGTTTCAGCCTTAATAGGATCAACTCATGTTGGCCAGTTGGATTTCAGCAGGGAGGAAGACACACACACATACACAAACACACACGCATACGCACACACACACACAAACACACACTCACACACACACAGTGCTTTGTACCATATATGAGAAGATGCCACTGAATAACCTTCTCTGTATGATCTCTGACCTTCACTAATACAAAATGCTGCATTCATTTAACCACAACCACCACTACAACTGTATGGAGGAACCTCTGACCTCCTCTCTGTTGGTGGTCATGTTGATAGTGAGGGAAATGAAGCGGACTCTGCTGCTGTCAACCTCTGTGATCAACACCAACTTGTGACTGAGTCATCTGAGAGAGTAGGACTCTTAGCGGTAACAGTTAGACAAGATCAGATAAACACAAAAAAGAAGTTAGAAATACTTCTGAAATCTAAACAGTTCACCCTCTGATGAGCAGGAGATTGGATGGCAATCACACGACTAATTTTCTGGATGGCCGTTTTTAAAGCAGCACTCTAGCAGCCGTGTGGCGGGATCATGATGTCACATGAGTGCAGTCAAACACACATGCACACAGACAAAAGACTCGCATGTCAGAGCAACACAGACAGCGTTACATCATCATAATGTCCTGCAATCAGATTACAGCCTGGTTTCCATAACTCAGTGTGTTAGCCCCATGATGCCTAGGGGTTTCTGTGTGTGTGTGAGTGCAATATTTGTATAAACAGATATCTTTCTGCATCACTTAAATCTATAAGTCAGCTTTGTTTTTATGTGTCCAGAGCTGTTATTTTGTTAAGTATTTTAGGGCAACTCAAGGCTTTTAGGTCTCTGCATGACAACTGTTAGAAAGACAGACCAGTTTAAACACCAAACAGACATGAAGGAACTAGCAGCGAAGAAGGTCTTGTGTGTCTCGGCCAAAACCTCCACTTGACCACACGGGAAAGACTTAAACGGACAGCCAATTCGCTTCTAAGTTCTGCACCTTGATGAAAGGTAATAACTCTCCATACCAGCAGGTAGCTAAAGTCTGTATTCATCATTATAAAAGGGAGAAGCAATAGATTCAGTGCAGACATACAGGCTGCTCTTATGTGATATAAAGCAATCATGCAATATAAAGCAGACTCCTTCGCCTTTATTATTTTTCACTTCTTGTGCACTAGTTTGCTTAGCTGAACAGCCAATCAGAGTGCTTTCTCTAACTTCTCTTTCTTCAAGGCTACACTGCAGAAAAAAAAGCAGCTGAGAAGGGCTGAGTAGTGTCCAAGGTGCAGGACACACAGAAAAAAACTGGGGCCACAGTTGCTTACCGACAGCCCCGATGGTGTGTCAGGGTCCTAACATTTACCTTTCTATTACAGACCTGAGTCTTGTTCAGGCATCGTGTCGAAGTCATTCTAAAGACATGTCTCAAGTCATTTTAGATCTATTGCTTGAGTGGCATTTAATGACCTTATTACAACCTAGTTTTGAAGCAGTCATGCAGGATCTCTTGGACATGCAATACTTAAAAACAAAAAATAAGTAAAAAGTTTACCTCTACCTACAACATTTTTGATTTCTTATAACATATCAGGGTCATACGTGATGAATGGCCCGATGCCAGTGGAAGCCTATGCAGGGTAACTGATTGATGGCTGGCTAGCAACTGGCCAAAATTATGGAAAAATGTTTGTTTTTTGATTTTTTGACTGCTGGGCCGGTGAAAATAAACAAGCAAAAGGCCAGTAAAACTCTGGAAGTCTTGCCAAGTGGGCCAGTGGGGAAATGTTTTCATGTTGAACCCTGCATATGTATTTCCATAGGTGCCCCTATTGGTTTCCTTTATATATTTAGAAAAACAGTTTATTTGAAATGATCTATTTCAAGAAATGAAACAGATCACATGTTTGTCAGGTATCAATAACAGCAACATTTTACTCTGTGTGTGTTCGTGCCAGCAGACTCACTTGGCAAGCTGCTTTTCGGCGTCGGCACAGAGCTCCAGCAATCCCATGAGCACTGCTGACACGTCCATATATGGCTCCCAGACGGTGAAGCCTCGGCCAATCAGATCAATGGCGGTGCGGCGGATGGTGCTGTGGGGAGGCAGCTTAGGGCTGGGGGGCTGCAGCAGCAGGAAGGTCAACGCCTTACCTGCAAAGAGTGGAAAGAGTAGAAACTCAGTTAAGTACAATAGTGTGCGGGGGAGGGGCTGACTGAAAACAGCAGAAGTTCGATGTTACTTTAAAGAAGTTGAACCTTGAAAAACGCAACAATGCATTTCATCTGACTTAATCAGCACTAATTTCACTATTTCTTTTTTTCCTTTTTGTTTCAGGGATGAATAAAAAAGAGACTTATAACGGGAATGTACCACAGGTAGCTCAACAGCTAACACAACTTTTAACACACATGATTAAAGCCCCATGACCACATCATGATTTCAATGTAGAAGTGACGAGTCAGAGCCACGCCCACCACAGCCACAACATGGACGCTATTTGAAACAAAGCAATGTCCATGAAGAAATCACACACACACACACACACACACACACACACAGACACACACACAGACTGAGGGGATAAAGACAGCGGGCAGGATGGAGGTCACTTCATAGCTGACCTGACATTTGAGCCAGTCTCTGTGGGGACAGACTGACCATTAAGACTCTAGAAAATATCCCCATCCCTCAATAACACCCCTCCCCCAAACACATACACACACACGCACCCCCCTTCCCACCCGGTATCTGTCTGTCTCTATCTGCCCGTCTCACCCACTGGAGCCTGAGGTCCAGAGCTTTTAGCAGATTCTTTGCAAAGTGCTTCAAAAAGATAAAGTCAGAGGAAAATCAAGATAGTGAGAGGCACATTAAACATCTGGTATCTGGTTTTGGAAAGGGTGACAAAAAAATTATATGCATCTCTTGTTGCTGTGGCTCCTTTAATTTCGTTTAAAAATCAGCTACCATATAATTTCCGGTTTGTTAACCTATTCATGTGGTTTATTACTGGAGCAGAACATTTTCTCTACATTAGCATCAGGGAAGCTCGTTTCTTCCTCTACTTTTCGGGTCCACTCAGAGATCAATACAGTTCATGTATTTTTCGTAAATGTTGAACAATCGTAATAAGAAGAAACATATAATATAAACAGATCATTTACTTTAAGTATTTATAATCATATGGTGGCTCTAAAGGTCCTCCTGTCTCCAGACACACACAGCTAATCTTATCATCTTGATGTCCTGGCATTTCATCATCAGCCCGCCTTAAATGGCAAACCTCCTTCTTTATTGGTTTACATCTACACACACAGGAATGGGGCTATGAAAGCTCTAGCTAGAGGCTAAACATGTTAGCATTGCTGGGTACTACTGTTATAATATATACAGGCAGCGACAGATAGCGCTCTAACTGTATTAGTATTGTTATGCTACTTTGTTATGGGTGACGTTAAGTGTAATAGATGGACATTTGTGCTAACGCTGTTAGCAGTTAACATGCAAAGTAGGTGTGTTGTGACTGAATCAGTGAGAGGACAGTGAACCTTGACCCTCAGCTGGTGATCTGCAAACACCGGCAAGAGCTGAAATCAATCATGTTTTTGTTAAATACATCAATATACATACAAACAGTGGATTGTGAATATCAGCAGTGATGCAGAGTTGAATGCACTCTGACCTCCTGTTAGTAATTATAACAAATCATCAAGAACACCAGCAAAAATCAATGACCCTCTCTGTATATTATTCCTTTATGCTTTTTCCACCTAATTCTCTTCAAATGTGTACCAGCCTGATTCTTATTACTATCACATACACTTTGGCAGAATGAACCCTCCCCTTATTACTGTAGTAACATCAACACTGATAGGCTGCATGTTTGGTGCAGCAAAGTATCGCAGACTTTTGATTCTCAGTGACAGTAACTTTTCTTTTCTGGTGTGTAATGACTGTTTCTTATTGGACATGGCTTGGTTTGTCTAAGCATGTCAGCGCACCATATCAGTGATTTCAGTGCATTTCCAATACAACATAACTACCCACTTGAAGGTGGAATTTAAATATTTGCTTTGAATAAGGAAGGAATTTGGGATGTGGTCCATTCAATGACGTTTTGTTACTGGACAAAGTGTTGGGGGCAGATCCCCATTCATTCCTATGAAAGCTGCTCAGTGTTGTTTTGAAACCAAAAAAAGCTCGACTTCCCGGTTGTGAAAATACCTGGATGGCTGACCAAGCTGGCTAACTTGAAGGGAAAGTAACTTAATAAGCAACTTAAGTAACTTAACCTATCTAGACTTTGCAAATGTTACTAGCCCAGATGGTTAAAATTATGATAGTGAAACGAGTCATTTTACAGGCATTGTGTCACTCAAAAGAATACATAAACCATTTTTACATGGCTTCTTTCAGGCGATCAATCTTGAAGCAAACATGATGGAAGAGTAAAAAAAGAAAAGGTGACGTCTGAAAGTACAAACAAGGACTCAGGAGACAAACAAAACTCCAAACCATTAAGATTCAGTTAGAAGCTGGCTAAACTATAACAATAATATAATTAAGTATTATTCAGTCTAATATAGTTTTTGTCCATCTGTTCCTATACTTTTGTTTACCTGAAAATTGGAATTAGATGAATTAGAATAACATAGAAAAACACCAGCTTATGCTCACAAATATGTTCCCTGATCTAAATATGAACAAAAATAAAAAATAAAGACACCGTAAGCTCTGCCTGTGTTGTATAAAATATGCTGAAAGCAATTTGCAAACGTAACTGTTACCATTAGCTTAAAATAAACTGATAATCAATAAGCAAAGTGGGTGGGTGACTGTGTGGGAGGATGGGGGTGGGGGTTTATGATTTAAGGGTCATAGGGCAAAAGTTCAGCAGTCAAATTCAAACCCCTGACATTGTTAATATGTGTGCACATGCTCTTCACAGTGAACCACTGGATGTCCCCAACACAGAACGGGCCTCAGAGGTCATGAGGCCAAAGTTCAACACTGTGGGCAGTGACAGTGACTGTGGGTGGGCAGGTGCGTGTGATGTGTGTGTCTTTACTATGAACCTGATAGAGGTGTAATCTGAATTTTCTTCCCCTGGACAATTAAAAGATAGCCATTAACAATCAGGGCCTTAATTGGCTGGATCGAGATTTAAGATTTACAGGCCCTCCCCTCTAGGTAGGGAGCAGGAAGTGAGAGAAGTCCAAACTCAGGTCCATTTATCACAGCGGACATCTTTGTTTAAAGGCAGGCCCGTACCCAAATGAACCAATAGCTATTGACAAAGCTTCAGTTGGCCATAATGAGCTGTTAGTTAGAGCAGTAAACATGTCACATTAACACTGAGATGGTGATTAGAGCAGAGGGAAGGGATGCAGGATGTAGGAATAAAGGAAGGAGGGAGGTAGGGAGTGTGAAATAGTGACAGATTGGTGACGTCTAAAGTTTACCAGGCCGAGTCGACCACTAAAAGGCTTTCTACTTTCTTTCCTCCATTTGCCCTGCCTACCCCACCTTTCTTACTCTCTTCCCCTGTTTGAGCTTAAATGAGAGGTGAAGGTAAATCAATGTTGGGGACTTGGTTAGTGGATGAGAGCCAGATCAGACTGGCTGCAGAGAGAGGGAGAGAGAAGAAAAAAAAAAACATACAGAAGGGGAAAGAATGAGAGCCTGGTAGTGAGAAAGAGGGAGAGGTGCTGTGGCTATTGTAAATATCTATGTATATGATAAAAATGGAATTTGAAAATAGTGGTAAAAGTGTTGGTGAACAGCCTCTGCCTACATGAAGAATATCTGTTTAAAAGTCCACCACTAACAAAAAGGGAAGTAGGAAATTAGCTAGCTGGCTAGTTAAGCTGGCTATTGTACTGTCTGGCACAAACATTTGACTTGCTAACTCGCATGTTGGCAATTAAATCGCCATATATAATAGTTTGCAAACTAATCCTGCAAGCAGTCACTACTTCACCTTGCTTCCAGCACCGGTTCAACTGGGAGGACATGCTGATGACTTCAATATGCCAAGTCAATTTTAAGTTAAAGATGTGGCTAGTACTAAACTGTTTAAGAAGTTAATAATCAGTAAAAAACTAATCAATGTCCGCCAAAGAATGGTTAACTATTATGATGTTTAACAACTAGCTCATCATTAGTAAGCGTACAAAAGCGTATCAAAATACTGATACCAACACTAGTACATTTTTAACCACTAATACTGACAAAAACTTGCATTATAAAACCTAAAAGAAGAAGTCAATATCACAAGATTTCGCCAGCAAATACCACCAAATTGAGACATTTCTTGAAAAATGCAAAAGTTAGGAGAAAAATACATTTTAACTAATTACTTACTGTTTTAACTTATTTGTTTAGTTGGTAACAACAAGGTAAGTGGTTACCTCAAAGTACATGTTTAGAAAAGTCATCAGCCATGTGCCCAAAAGTCAGTAACCAAGTTTCTATCCAGCAGATTTCCAGACAATTGGCAAAACAATATGCAAAGGGATTTGTGAACCCTTGCACTGTTGTTGTAATATTAGGAGTTGTTTCATCAAGATTAACAGCAGGTGGTGCTGATTCTCCAGTCATGAATTATTCAACCATTTCAAAAGAAGAGGGCACAACATGATAATGTAATTAAAGAGCCCAGGGAGAAACTTCTAATTAATAGCAACAATGGAGATGGACATAGTACATTTCTGTTTGTTTCCTGTTTCAATTTGAGAAAGGTTACAATCTCCTCATCACTCTACATGGATCTAATGGGTTTTTTTTTCTCTCCATTGAAGCAGAAGCCTTAGGGGATTGCTTAAACCACATACTTGAGGAACCACAATGTAGACACTAAGTTTTATTTCCCCTGACCTTAATGACGTATTTTTTACTTTTATTTACAGAATTTGGGCGTTTCCTCTAGGGGTGGGTAAAAATATTGATTCATCAGTGCACTGCAATATATTTTTTTCCCCAATTCAATATCAATTCATAAAATCCTCCGGCAAGCAGCAGCCCGCTGTCCCTCGCCGGACGCCTCTCGGTCCCCGCCTCCAGCGGCTGGAAGCGCCTCGACCGCGACCTCGCTCGAGGGTTGGAGAGTGATGTCTCCCAGAAACACCATTGGAGCTGTGGAGGCGGGTATCTGATGTCTGATGCAGAGATTACGTTTTTAATCAAAAAACTATCAACAGGTATTCTAATGAATTATTTGTTTATTACTACTTATTGCTGAATAAATATTGAGGCATTTAAGACAATATTGAATCGAATCGATATCGAATCGTGACTTAGAGAATCGAAATCGTGTTGAATCGTGAGGTTCTTAAGAATACCCAGCCCTAGTTTCACCTCAAATTCTTTTATACACAAAAAAAGACAAAGAGATTGGTTGGTCTGATCCACAGCAAAGAGAGAGTTTCAATCACCTGTGTGTCCCTGTTGAATTTTCTATGATATTAAATACAACTCAATTACCAATCAGCTTTCATGAAATTCTTTAAAATGCCACCGTTTACAGTGAATGGGGCTTCAGAAGAGACTGGAGGTATTTTGACATTTACTGTGAGGGTTATTGTCCAGAGATGGTACACTGATGAACAGTTTGTCTCTTTTATCTTGTCCAACCAAATCCTCCCTTCCCTCTGTCATCATCTGTCCTTCCTTCCCTCCTTCCTGCCTTCCTTCCTTCTTTCCTTAAGCTCAATCTCCCCCTCCATCTTCCCTACATTTCCCCCTTCGCCATATGAAAACATCAATCTATACTCTGCTGTATAGACTACTGTACCCTCCCTCTCTCTCTGGGAGGACAGCACTCATTCATCACACACGCAGTGCTGTACGCCAACAACACCAATCCATCTTTCAATTTCATAACAGAGAGAAGGGGGAGATGGTGAGTGGAAGGAGGGAGAAAAACAACAGACTGAATGAGAGCTGGAAAAAGAGAGTGAGGAAGAGAGGACAACACGGACGAAGAGGCGGGAATGAAACTAGCATAACACTTGAGAAATCCTAAAAATGCCCGCCACCTCACGCTTTTTACAGTCATCTTTAATCACCTGAGTTGGCTTTTTATTTTAAGACTGTGTTATTAAGTAATAACACAGTCTCACTGTGGGGTCAGTCGTAAGAGCTGTCCTGACTGTCCTCTAAGAGAAGTGACATCATATCAAGTGCATCAGTCGTTTGATCAAATGCCTAACTAAATATGACTTATTAAGTGAGAATAGCCCTTTTTATACTACTAGTTCAAGGTTAGAATGTGGGCACGATCGTGCTGTGTTGTTGCTGTTCCTGGAAAATCATTATTCATATTGCTCCAGGACCATTACTGCAAATGACCAGCCATGCTTTTGTAATGTAATAGCTTAGCAACTCAGGGAAAAAGGATGGAAAAAGACGCACAAGGCAAGAGGCTATCCTTTAAAACATGTGGTCAAAAATCTGGAAGAATCTATTCCTATGATAAGAATCTATCTAATCTATTTGAACCCAAACCATGTTTTCTTTTACCTAACCAAGTATTGCTGTTGAGACAAAGAGAGAGAACTGCAAATAAAATAACATGTGAACTTAGTGTAAGTAATAAACTGCAGACTATCACATGGGACACAAACCTCAGTCTCCTGAGCGCAAACCCTGTACTTAAATGTTTAATTTAACTATTTGTAGGTATTTACACGTGCTAATCACTTTTCCCTTGGCCATATGTCAGTGGGCTATCGTTCTGCACAACCAATGTGAATTTTTGCAACATAGGTAGTCAGAGAGCCAAGTCAATGCCTATGTAAAAATCAGTTAATGAGCCAGCGAACAAGATAGGACCTAATTTATAAGATAACTTGTTATCAGCAACAGGGAGATTTCAAAATCCGGTAACAGTTGGCAACTAACTCAAAGAATAAGATCAGAGACTGCAAATTGTGAAGTGAACGAGGTCCAGGAGATCCTTACCATGTTGGTAAATGGATGCTGCACTGACATGTTACATGTCATGTCCAGCACCTTTGCTTCCAGAACGTCAGTCTGCAATTTAAAATAACACACTCGGACACCACTGTTTTCTTGCTTCAGGATGTAAAACTTTTGTTGTAACAGTATTGTGGGATCTCTGCGTGAAAAGGGCTTATAAATGGAGGAGAAGCATGACGCTACAGCCTCATAATCCTAGTAAGGAGAAGCTCAAAATGGAGGAATGTGCCAACAAAGTGTGTGACTTTGACTGTGACCCAGACTGTGGTTCGTTACCAATTTCCGACAAAAAAGTTCCAGTATAAGTGCTTGGTGTTAGGAGAACATTAAACACTAATGACTTTGAGAAGTTTGATTGATTTCAGGTAAGTGAAAAAATGAGTCACATTTACATACAAGTCCAAATAAGTCAGGGGCTGGTAAAATGTTTGAAGAGATCAGTTAAATCTTGAGTTGTTTTCATTTGATAACACTGGTTTGGGGTTCTCTGGTGTTTCTGTGTGTGTGTGTGTGTGTGTGTGAGTGAGTGTGATTCACACAGGTAAGCTGACCGCTGTGTACAGGTCCAACTAAACAGCATCACGCTCCACAGCCTATCAGTGAGAGTACAGGGTCTGTCGCTGGGCGGACACCCCCCAGGGGCAGCCAATCAGAGTTCGGGAGCAGCGGGATGGAAGAGCGGCTCTGCTTAGTGCAGGTTTGATGCCCACCAAGGTCCAACGCTGCAGGCACAGCGTGGCAAAGGCTGGGCTCAGTGAGAGTGGATGTGTGTGTGTGTGGAAGTCAGTGCCAAGCTCCTTAAGGTGTCAAGCTTGGTGGGTGAAAATCAATTCCATCTCTCTCCTCACCTCTAATCCAACACTGAAGTTTCTACTTTGTCAGTTGTATAGTTTTGAGTTTGAAAAAAAAACCGAAAACCATCATTCTGGACCAAAAGAGGAACCGCTGAATATTGTGATAGGCTGAGCAGAAGTGACTTCAGATCACAACAAGGACAACTACAACAAAAAAACAACGGTAACCCCATTTTACAACCACTACGCTTATTAAGAGGCTGATGGCAGCTCTTTGTTAGCAAAATGACCAAAACACAACATCCTTGTTAACCTGCCATTCCCCCTCTCCATCTCCCAGTAACATGAAGTGTGCACTGGCAGAGTGGTTGTTAAGTTGAATATTCTAGTCTAGTCTTTCGTACTCATTGATCCTTTATCTGACTGAGGTTTGTGTAAGGTTATTGGCTGTTATTTCACTGACCTGACTTCTGTGTATTGATAATTCGGTAGTGCTGTCCATGGTAATGAAGTAGCAGAAGGATTTGTAATTGCACCATTTTTACGCTCTTCTCCCACCCCGTCACTTAAGTCGTGAATCTGTAATATTATCTATACTACATCTACAAATACTCCATTCTATACTGTACTGTAGACTGTAAACATTATCTTCTTACCATCTACATGATAACATGCAAATGTTAAGTAGGTAATGTTGAACATATTTTCCATCTTTATTTAGCACGTTAACATTTATTAAACAGCATAAAAGAATACATAGAGATGAAGCAGTTGATATATATGATTTTCTTTTGGGAGGTATTTGGTCATGAACCAAAAGACTGGTCAAGGGGTCAGGGGGCCACCAAGGTTATCAAGGATCATTTGCTGGGGACCTTAAATGAGGGGACCAAATTTTATGTCAATCCATAAAAAAGCAGTCGAGCTAGTATACTCAGAGGCCAAACTGGATGTGTTGGTGGGAAGGTCAGCTGAGCAGAAGTCAGCAGGATCTAATCTCACGAGGGAGTAGTTCATGCAACAGTTGCTGAGACATTTCAGTTTAGACCAAAGTGATGGACTGACTGACAGTGCCATTCTTCAAGCCACACCGCTGAAAAAGAACAGCAGGGAATACTTGTTGGACAAACCAAGAAGCTCTATTTGGGCAAGAGGACAGTCAAGAGGAGCTAAGGCCAGGGATTAGAAACCAAAAGGTGGACAAGGAAACTATAGAATCAAAAAGATAGAAAATAAATATAAGTGGGTCTTCCCCACAACCGCTGGCTACCTGCCTTTCCTAAATAGCACAGTGTCACCTTTTTATACCCCTGTTTATATTTAAAGTTATAAAACGCATGTATTGCGATCATATTTTTGAGATAAATGCATTAGACATAAAAGAAAAACCCTTCAGTTCACGTGAATTTTTGACTTTAAGGAATCCTGATTAATGAAAATGTATTTAGAGTACTTTGAATTATTATTATTATTATTATTATTATTATTATTATTATTATTATTATTATTACGTGTTATTAGATTGGACACTCAGATATCTTGAATTCTGGTCCGACAGTTCACAGTGTAATTATGACTACTCAAACACAACTGTGATTAAGCAAAATGTAAATATGACAATGGGTGTGTAATCTCTGTACTTACATGTGTGTCTGGCCAGTGAGTAGTTGGATGACCCTCCGCTTGTGAGTCCGAAGCCTTCAGGCGCCTGTCCACCGGTTCGAGCCCGTGCTGCACCCTTTGGAGGTTCAATCTCAGCACCGAACTCAGCCCCAATGACTCCTAAGAGCACGATGGCAGTGGCCTGTTTACGGCGTTCTTCATATGAGTTGGAGATCTTCTTGGCGTTTGGTGGAAGGTTGGACAGACAGCCTGGAAGAAACATAGAAAGAGACAATGAACATCGGTGACTTGTGGTGGTTCTTATTGATTTAGCCATGTTGATTCTGGACTTAAGAAGGGACATTGCATACTTGTGTTATGTACTTAGTTCTATACTTAAGCAGAGACCTAAAAGAGACAAACCACTAAAGCAACCAAACTGGGATATATATTAGCCAGATTCACGACAGTTTCAACCAATTTGGTGTGGCTGAAGGCAGAACTAGTAAGTATGGAAGAGGAGGATATCACTGGCACAGGAATACCAAGAAAGACGATGTATAGACATTAAACCTGCATTGTCCAAGTGGTCTGATGGGATGACCTAATGGCGTCACATCTGTGCACGAGTAATAGATGTAAAAAACTGTGGAAGAATCGTGTTTTAAACCTTAATTTTGGGAAAAAGTCACCAAAGTCACTGGCTACAGGGTTTTATGTACCTGAGACCACTGAAATAAATAATATAAAGTAAAATAATAGCTACATTAACATTTAAAACCACATTTTGACACAAGGCCCCTATACAAATGACTGAAAGCTAAGTGACATACAGTGAACACTGCCCATCTTGACCCAACCAATACATTGGCATAGTCATTAAATATAGTGAATTAAACTACAGAAAATGGTTAATTTGCCTAATTTATTTATCAACAAATATCCAAATCTGTGTCCTACATATATTGTAAATGTATGCTTTGTTGGTTTTTGTGTCTTACTAAATTTAAAAAGACGAAGAACATTACAGTTTATTTTGAAAGATCTAGAGATACTGGAGGTCTATTTCCTTCTTCTGTGGGGGGACTTCTTTTTTTTTTTTTTACTTTTCATTCCTTTCTTTTTCTTCCTTTTCATGATGAAAGGTGGTTAAAAAAAAAACAGCAGGCCTGTGAGTCTCCAGTGAGCCGATAACAACTGAACAGGCACACTTCTATTGTCCCGGTATTAACCATTACTCACACACACACACACACACACAACACACGCACACACACACACACACACACACACACACACACACACACACACACACACAGGGGCAGGCACACGTCTCATTGTCGAGCTGAAAGCCTTTAGTCACAGTGCAAACACACACACATACAGACGGTCATGTTCACAGACCTCTAGAAGGATTTTGGACACGTGCAACTGGAAACTCTTTTGTTGTGTGTGTGTGTCTGTGGAAGTGTGTGAGTGTGTGTGTGCATGTGTGCTGTGCGCGTGCCTGTGTAGGGGCGTGTCTGTTCATTGTGTTCACCAAGACGACCCCAAAATAACCTCTTTTGTGTGTTTGCGTGTAACAGGGTCTGCACAGTGGGGAACTGCTGCAGGAGTGAGTGAGTGTGTGTGTGTGGGTGTGTGTGTGCGTGTGTGTGACCAATACGCGTGTGTGCGCCTGTATGAGTATCGCAGTGGGAGATGAGAGTCCTTACACACCTTGGATCAAAGGCCCAATAAGGACTACATAAAAACTGTGTGTGCATGTGCGTGCGTGCTTGCTTACGTTTGTGTGTGCGCCTGTGTGTGTGTGCCTGTGTGTGTGTGTGTGTGCCCTAGTCCCACCGCCTCCACCCTCTGATTTCTATTTCTTATTTTCTCTCTCCTTGGATGAGCGAGCACAGCATTATTATGGATTTGTATTGCCAGGGAACAAGCACTCACTTGCTGTGTGTACTTCCTGTTGATCTTCATGGAGTTTTCTCTTCACATGTGTTGGATTTGTTAACACAACATGAACCTAAATGATGGACTGATGACTGAAGGCTAGAGTAAGACAGCTCAGGGTAAAGGGCTATTGTGAAAACGGTTAGAGGAAAGTTACAGGCTCAAGTCTATACTGATGTTCAATAACTCAGACAGTGATTCAGAAAAATCCTATCAAAGACCTGTGTTGTTTCAGCAGGACTGCCTCCTGAGAAGAAAATACTGCAATGTAATGAAATATATTATGATGTTCATATTGTGGTAGGTTCAAATATATCTCAGCTTGAATGTAGTGGAATTACACTGTTACTTAGACCCTGTTTTCCTCAACAAAGCCTGTCACTTAGTGCATCTTGGGCAGGTCAGTGGGCTATCTGATCTCAAAAATTACTCTAAATACAACTGAGAAACATTTGAGTTGGATGGAAAAGCAACACTTTTTAACCATCATTAATAAGTTGTAAATTCATAGTTAAATAAACTTTAGTGAATAGTTTTTTTTCACTTTTAACAAACAATGAATTGCTTTATAAACGTTTATAAAATAGTGGTCTATAAACATCAGCTTAATAATATTTATGGATGAATGACGCGATATTTACTAACCATTTATGAAAATGAACTGCTACTTAAATTATGCTTAGTAAAGTGATAAATTAATTTGCTATACATTTTCCATTTATTCATGATGTTGATCAGAAAGTGTTTCTGGTGGAAATCCAGGACACACCAGCAGGTGTGACCGGGCTGGGGAAAAGCTACTCACTGTGCTGATAAAACTGACGTTACACTGAAGGTGTCATTCTGCCTGTTTTATGTAAATGTCGGGAAAAATTGACACCCAAAACTTCAACACATACAATGGTAGTGAGGTCCGCTGGGCTGTTCTCTGATCTCCTGTCAGTTCGAACACTGAATGGTTTGCGTAGAGGGCCAAAGAAGATGCTAAAACTTTAGCCTTGCTTTCTTCATAAATACAATTCACCCACGTGTTTAAGTGTGGAAAATAGAGCTTGTCAGCTCTTACTGCTACTTGTTAATTGCTCTAACTAAAATGCTTTAGTGCAAAATGTGTTCTTATTCTGGCCAATCAGACATGTATACAGTATGTGGCTATATGTAGGGTTAAGATGGAACATAAAGTTTAAACCTTTACACCGCATGTAGTGTAGTCACTCATATGAACTGATGTGAGGGCAGATCAATGATACACTATATTACCAAAAGTATTCGCTCACCCATTCAAATGATCAGAATCAGGTGTTCTAATCACTTGGCCTGGCCCCAGGTGTATAAATTCAAGCACTCAGGCATGCAGACTGTGAAACAAGACATTTGTGAAAGAATGGGCCGCTCTCAGGAGCTCAGTGAATTCCAGCGTGGAACTGTCATAGGATGCCACTTGTGCAACAAATCCAGTCGTGAAATTTCCTCGCTCCTAAATATTCCACAGTCAACTGTCAGCTCTATTATAACAAAATGGAAGCGTTTGGGAACAACAGCAACTCAGCCACGAAGTGGTAGGCCACGTAAAGTGACGGAGAGGGGTCAGCGGATGCTGAAGCGCATAGTGCAAAGAGGTCGCCGACTTTCTGCACAGTCAATTGCTAGAGAGCTACAAACTTCATGTGACCTTCAGATTAGCCCAAGTACAGTACGCAGAGAGCTTCATGGAATGGGTTTCCATGGCCGAGCAGCTGCAGCCAAGCCACACATCACCAAGTGCAATGCAAGGCGTCGGATGCAATGGTGTAAAGCACGCCGTCACTGGCCTCTAGAGCAGTGGAGACGCGTTCTCTGGAGTGATGAATCACGCTTTTCCATCTGGCAATCTGATGGACGAGTCTGGGTTTGGAGGTTGCCAGGAGAACGGTACATTTCAGATTGCATTGTGCCAACTGTGAAATTTGGTGGAGGAGGAATTATGGTATGGGGTTGTTTTTCAGGAGCTGGGCTTGGCCCCTTAGTTCCAGTGAAAGGAACACTGAATGCTTCAGGATACCAAAACATTTTGGACAATTCCATGCTCCCAACCTTGTGGGAACAGTTTGGAGCGGGGCCCTTCCTCTTCCAACATGACTGTGCACCAGTGCACAAAGCAAGGTCCATAAAGACGTGGATGACAGAGTCTGGTGTGGATGAACTTGACTGGCCTGCACAGAGTCCTGACCTGAACCCGATAGAACACCTTTGGGATGAATTAGAGCGGAAACTGAGAGCCAGGCCTTCTCGACCAACATCAGTGTGTGACCTCACCAATGCGCTTTTGGAAGAATGGTCAAAAATTCCTATAAACACTCTCCTCAACCTTGTGGACAGTCTTCCCAGAAGAGTTGAAGCTGTAATAGCTGCAAAAGGTGGACCGACATCATATTGAATTCTATGAGTTAGGAATGGGATGGCACTTCAGTTCATAGAATGAGTAAAGGCAGGTGAGCGAATACTTTTGGTAATATAGTGTAAGAGAGCAAATAAAAAAGCATCCTTATGCGTATGAAGTTACCGGCCTTAACGCTTTCTGTTGTGCAATAGTGTAACCATTGCCATTTTCTAGAAAATGACTGGACAAGTGTGATAAAATTTTTAAAAAAAAAAGCTAAATGTACACATATTAAAAATGATTCTGTTCCAATATGCCCATTGTGTGTTTGTTCCCTGGTCCATTTTTCAGACCCTACGAGCCCCTCCCCCCATATTTCCATACTATATCCTGGTGCTTTTTATAATGAGATTGCTAAAGGCCAGCTGTCATTTGGAAGAAGGCCCAGCGGCCGGCTCTGATAAATGGATTAGAGATGGCATCCATCCCCAGGCCAGACTGGGCCAGTAGATAACAGAATTAGAGATAGAGACTCCCAACCAGAATCACTAAAAAGTTGAGATTCACAGAGAAAGTAAAGAGAGGCACTGATTTAGACTGATGGAGGGTCTATCTGCAGGTTTCACGGACAAAGTCAAGACATTTAGTTGTATATAAACCTTGTTTTTACAGATGGGGGTGTGCACCTTTGGCGGTCCCTTTTAAACTGTTAGAGATGATGAATGATTGGGATTACAATTATTCAACAGAAGAGGGTGCTGTGAAAGTGTACTATGTTTGATGTGAACACGTATTTCATTGGTGTATTGTGTGTTCACTACCAACTGCTACTACGAAAGTCAAAGTGTTCCATCAGTCCTTGGCTGATGATGGACGATGGGCCGGTTCACACTGATGCAACTTTTCCCTGCAATGTTTTGACGAAGTTTTGACCGCTGCATAGAAGAAGATCAAGTTTACATTGTGAAGTCAGATGTAATTCTATGATGTAAATGAGATGTTAGGTTTAAGGGCTGTAATATGTTACCATCTCCTCCCATAGCCCTCTTTGGAAGATCAACAGAAGATAGCATCACAACAAATGTTCATACTAATGTAATCGCCTTTACCTCCTTAATTGCGCGCAGAGGAATTCTCCTATTTTGGAAACTCTCTCTACCCCTGTCACCAAAACCCTAGATACACAATGTTATGGTCTTTCTCAAAATGGGTAAAATCTAATTCAACAAGGGGTCTTCTGATAGATTCTATTCCCATTTGAAACCATTAATCAGTTATTTTGATTGGCTGCCTGCAGTACAGGTGTGCTCCGGGCCAGTCCGCAGGTTGTTGGTGCCTTGCTACCTGTTTGCCACCCAGGCTGACCGTAAGGACTTGCCCAAGTATTTAAAATAAAACTGGAATACATTAACATTTCTGTGCTCCCTTTTAGTTTTTAACAGCTGTTAAGAGCTATGTTCAGGCTTAAGCATGGAATGTTTTCACAGATTCAAAATTAGAAATTTATGCTAAACTATATCAGATTTCCAAAGATATCAAACAAGACGGGTCTTAAAAGAAACTTGCAGATGTCCTGAACTTTCATCAGCCGAGATGGGAGGTTTTCCAGGGACAGTCGACAGACAGCATCACTTCCTGTGTGTGTGTACCTGCTGCCTTCCGACCCATGCGGACGGGCTGATTGATTTTTGAAGTCTATCGATCTGCTTCCTTCACAACCGGCAGATCTATTATAATGACATTGTATCTAAATCCTATTTGTTGGCCAACCTGCTCCCAAACATAACCCAATAAACTAAAGAGGGGGACGGATGAGCTCCCCTCACTGCTCGCCTCAGCTCGGCTAAATCTTCATAAAAACCATGGATGGATCAGGATAAAAAGGCTTTCTGGCTGAAATGACATTATCTATAAAGGAAGGAATCTATTAAAAAAAGGGCAGGATGGTGTAATGCAACAACCTGTGGAGTCCATGCAATCACGGTAAAAATATGGATATGTCATAAAAACTGAAATGTTACTGCAGAGAGGAAGAACAGAAAGAACTCTTTCACCTTTGTGAGAAAATATAACCTCAAAATCTTCTTTGATGCAATGTTGTTGGAACTGAAGTTACATTTATATTTCATATTTGCTATGAGTTTGAGATGATTTTTGTCTTAACTACATATTTACCAAGATTTTGGTACTACAGAACTGTGACCACTGATTTGGAGAGAGAGAGAAAAGACACATGGAGTGATGGTGTGAGAAAGGGAGGGAAAGGATTAAGACATAAAGAATGAAAAAAAGAGGAACAATGGAAAAGGGGACAGAGAAAAGAGGAGTAGAGACAGAAATGGAAGGCAGAAATAAGAGGGCATGTGTAAACGAAGGACAAGGGAAACAGAGGCCAGGCAGCTGGATAAATGTAAAAGACATATGGAAAAATAAAAAAAAGAGGGAAAGGCAAAACAGACAAGGACAAAGAAAGAAAGAAAGAAAGAAAGAAAGAAAGGTAAATTGTGTCTTCAATGTTTGTACATTTTTTGTGTTTTATGTTTCACAAACATAACAAGAAACTCATATATAGTATATCTATTAAAAAATAATATATAGAAGCTATATAGAGAGGAATATCAAACTACTCAACTTATTCTTCTTAACTCCATCCACCCAAGGAAGGAAGGAAGGAAGGAAGGAAGGAAGGAAGGCTGCTTTCTTTGTTTGAGGAACAATAATCAATATAGTAGCACACACACACACACACGCAACCAACTGGGGTCAGCTCTCAACCAATTAACTTGTCATCCAGATAATAAAAGCTGCTCAGTTAAGTTCAGTATTTAATTTGATGACAATTTAAACAAAGAGTCTCCCAACAACAATATCAATTACACAATGACCTTAAAGCACTAATGACAGGATTTTTTTTTTAACCCAAAAGCCTCTTTTAAAACAATAATGATACCTCTTGTCTGTTTAGAATGGTCTACAATAAATGAATTTAGAACTACTGCAATAAATTTTGAGGTGACTTCCTTTTTAGACTTCATTGTATTCTAAAATACATAAAATACAACTGAAGCAATTCCCACAATGGGTTAAATTACTGTAAATATAAAATTACTACAAGTATTAAAAGGGTTTATTACACACTGTAATGTTCCAACAGTTTATCAATATAGTATTTGGCAAAAATTCTAATTTTTCCTATATAGCATGTTAATGATCACTTATAGTTTGTTTACTACATATCACTGCTAAATAAAGTAAACTCAGCAGCCAGTTTAGTATGTACACCTAGTGCCAAATAATTGATCTTTAATACAACAATACTGTAATTAATTCTCCCCTAATGATGGTGTTCAGATTTTGTTGAATCCTAAGTCAAATTCTGCAGTTTTTAAACTTGAATGTGAACATGTGAGAAATGGGCTTTAAATCCAAACTGCTGGTGTTTGATTTAAATGAGAAAACAATTGATTAATTAGGAAATATGTGGTTAGTGAATATATTGTGTGTTAAATCAATAAAAAGTTACTCCCAAATGGTATGCAACATACTGCAATTTGTGACATGGTGTCTCAATCACTGAGTTCATTACAATCATACTGCAGTTAGTGTTTGGTGATGCAGCTGACATAAGTATTATAACATATGATGTATATGATCAATATGTAAATTGATAATACAATAGCACTAAAATCTAATAAATAATTACAAATTATTGAAATTATCAATTACAATTGGAATTTTAGAACACTGAAATACTGAAAAAATAATATGGGCTTAAACTGTGTTATATACACAAAGTGAAAGCTTGTTGTACATACATATCTATTTCCAAAAAAACAGTACAGTCTGGATTTTAGAAACCCTGCTGAGGAAATCAAACCAACAACCTTCCCACCTCTCCTCTCTTGGGCTGCAGCCTCACAATCTTCCCATGACGCACCTCAACTTTGCCTCCATTGGTAATCAATGGAAGACTGGTAAAACCTGATCACCAGGGACTGAGGGAGAGGATCAATACCAGCAGGAAACTGATGTGAGAACGAAGGAGGGAGGAAGAAAACGTCAACGACAGGCAGCAAGATACTGTGGGAGAAAAGATTTAGTTAAATTTAGGGGGGTTCGGGGATTAAATAACCCAAAAAACACGCAAACAAAGGTAACTCTGAACGCAGCCGCAAGCCAAAGACAAGCCTTTAAATTCCTCTGAAACCTCAAACAGTTGTATTAAAGAAAAGAGTGGTAGTGCTATAGGTGGAGGGGAAAGTCAGGAGTAAACACTGTCCTCACAGCAAATGTCAGGAGACAGAAAATCTGGGCAAATAATTGAAAAACACAATTAAGTTGATAGAGAAAAAAGATTTGAGTCCTGAAACAGTGCCTGCCCTTCCAACTGGGGAGAGTCCATCTGAAGGTTAAGTGTATTTTACCGTCTTAAGACACAGACAGAGGAGCTATCTGCGCTCGCTGGAAACACAATGCTTCAATTAGACTATATGAGGGGGGGGGGGGGGTGGATCGGGGGGCCCACCTGAGATGTTGACCTTTGAGTAAATAGAGAACCACAGAAGAATTCACACAGACGAAGGGCGGCTCTGGAGGATGAGTGTACTTTAGAGTTGCAGCAGCAGACTGGGAAGGAGGCTGAAAAGTTTGATGTGTTTACCAGGGAACTACAGCATATAAACTGACGTATCAGAACTGCAAAGAGATGTAACCAGGGCTAACAGTTGGAGGTAAGCATAGAGAACAAAACCAATGAAGGCAACCAATCACAGGCAGAGTAGGGCGGGTCTTGCAAGATAAACAGTGGGATCAATAATTATGCCTGAGCTAACAGCACTTAGCAAGCTCACTAATCTGCTAACAGAGCTTGGTAATTGACATGAAGTTAGCAAGTATACTAGCTCAGAGAGGTTTGTTTCTGCTTCGATTAACCTATTAGATCAAATTATGTTCAATCTTAAGTCGTGTGAAGTAAAATAGTTTGAAGCTCAGAGAATAATTGTGATAGACTTATGCAAGTTCCTGGCTTATGAGCTAGTTAGCGGTTGGCTCACCAGCCGCGGCCGTTCACCAACTATACAAGTAGTCGCTTCAGCTCTCTTGCAGAGTGGTATGGTGGGTGTACAACGACAGTGTGGCCCTGTATAAATCTGGCAGCACTTCCCATTCCTGTGGTGGACACCCTATCAATCGTATGTTCTTTTGACTGCAAAAGAGTACATTCAACATGAGTTACTCCATTCCTTGCCTCTCCAAATAGGCTTCAGTGCAGTAGCGATGCAGGACAGATGCTGTATAAAGTCATGTAGGGGGACATATCAAGAGCGACATCTACCACATTAACTTTCTTCCAGTCAGTACTACTGTATTATAGCACAGATTGCCAATATTGAAAGCCAGAGGTCTTACTTTTCTGTCCATTATCCATTATGTGTTTGTTTTGCAGTTTAATTTACGATCCGACAGGTTTTTAATACAACCGATATTTTCGGCACTCTGGAGGCTGTCAGATTCATGCTGTTAATAAAGCGCTCTGAAAAATGGCTCTGGATGTTAATTTCCCTAATGCGGGGACAGTGGGGGGCCTCCATCACACCACTTCTTCATAAAGAAGGAATTATTTTTATTAATGCCACCATAACTTAGTCACACTCTCCTCTCCCTCACAGATGACTCAAAGCCATTGGATAGAATGCGATTTCGACCCCGCCAAATGAAAAGCATCACAAATTGCACTATGTACAAATGTTTCACATGTTTACATTCCGTGATGTCACCTGTATATATTTAAAATATATATTTAAATCTTTATTTTTTTCATTTTTACTTCTACTTTTTTTACACTCATTGTGGATAGAGAGTAACAGAATTTCAATTCTCTGTATGTCTTGCACATATTGCAGCATTGACAATAAAGCCAACTTTGAACTTTGAACTTTGAACTTTTAACTTTGAACTTAAAGTGAGTGGGAAAAGAAACCCCACAGTAAGGTGGGGAGGATGGAAAAAAGGAACAACAGCATCTTACAGAAAAATTAAAATGTTCATATGACTCAAATATGGCCAAGTTATCAGGAGAATGAAAGTCTCAGACTACAGATAACTCTTAACTGAAGAGATATCCCAAAGCTTACCATTATATCAATGCACTAATGCACTAACTATAGTTTGTAGTGAACACTTTAATCCCTCATCTGGGATGAAGGTGCAAGAGATTTCCAAATAGCTTTCACCAACTGAATGTCTTAAATTTATAACATTTCCGACTACTGGTATTTTACCGTTGTGTCCATTTATTCAGAGTTCAGCTCTTCATTTCCTGTTTTTATTAAGCCTGTTAACCTGCTTTGTCACTTTTTTATTATATAAATGGTGTTCATATAAAATTTGCAGCTGATGTTTATCTCAGTAAAGGTACAGTTTTGAAGAGAAAATATTTAAAACAGGCATTTTTGCTGAGAATGCTGAGAAACAGGGAGGAAATAATAAAATAGCTAGGTGCAGATCAATTCAAGATGTCTGATAGTTAATTTGATCAGATTAAACACAACACACAATGCAATGGAAAGACACATTTTCTGTGAACATCAGAATTCAACATTCAACATTTTCCTGATCCACACCATTACTGAGAGTAAATGATGACATCGATGTCAGTTGGCAGTTTACTTTTACTTTCTGTAATTGCATAGATGGGCAGAGGCAGAAGAATATGGAGTTGATGTCCCCATCTTTTTTATACAAGATTACGGCCTTTCAATTTGGGGGCACAATTTAATGTTTTTTGTAAAGTTTTCCCTTAAAACCCTCGCTTGCATTCAAATATCATCTGAGGGTGCTTAGAATTGCTCTGGTGCACTCAAACTGTATGCTTGCTCCCAAATACATTGTTGCTTGCGCAGATTTCATGCGCTTGTGAGAACTCTCCTGCACTCTCTCTCAGCAGGTGTAGTGCTGACTAACGAAATGATCCCTGCTTCGTTGATTGTGTGATTGCTTATTTCTTAGGATGTCCTGCCCAGAGGGCCCAGTGGGACATTTGGTGGCTAGCTGCTGTGATCAGACCGACTTTAGCTTCAGTTCTACCTTGAATATCTCCACATAACCCGCTTCTAAAGCAAAATCTTCACCATCATGTTCCAGCTGGAATTCGATTCAAAATCCGGAAGAAATTAAAAACACTGGTGTTATGTAGCATCATTTTATATGACTACTACTCAATATTCCTTCATTCCTCATTAACTACAATGCTTTACTGTTACAGTTGGTTAATGCAGTACAAATAAAAGCAGTGCAATAAAATAAAATCTGCAAAGTAACTTGCCACTAAAGATGTCAAATGTGGTGGACTAAATAATACAATACTGCCCTCTGACATGTAGTTATGACATTACTATAAAAAAGCTGAAAATGGAAATGCTAAACAATTATCATACAGTGCTTGAGTAAATGCAGTTGGTTACTTTCCATCACTGTTGCAGAGCCCTACTTTGAAGGCAGCAGTGTCCAGAGCATGCAGCTCTCCCACAGCTGATTATTTCCTGACCTTGACATTCATTTTGCTCATCTGTGTGGTACTGGTACCCAGGTGCACAGGTGAGAGGAGAGGAACAAATGGGTGAGGCAGCACAAAGAGAGGAGTTGATATTTTGGTGGAAAAATGGGTCTTAGATGTTCTGCTGACAATAGACTTCTCAGAGGCACATCTGTTTCTGCACAACTGCATTCATTTTTCATTTATTTCCATGAAACCTGAGATATGGACACATGCTCACATTTGAAACATGTTGGCTTTAAATTGATTCTTTGGTTTTGACTTAAATTTTCTTCGGTCTGATGGTGTTTGAGCAGTATAATGCATGCATCCTTTGTGCTGGTTGACTCTTGACTACTCTCCAGTCATTTAGCAATCAAACAGCCAATCAGGCATTCAGAGGCCCAGATATCCAGTCAGTAACCAGTCATTTCCATCCGTCTTCACAACTCTCCATCTATGTCTGTGTTCAGGCAACAAGCAAGCTGAAACGCACACACACACACAATGACATACACAATCACACAACCCCAAGGCCAGTGCTTTATCTTTGTGACACATTCATAAACCCTGACACACACATACACACAGACGATCACACACACACTCTACCCATCCCCCCTGCATGTGCACATTATCACACTGTCCACTCAACCATAAGACAGGTGTGGTGTGGTGTGGTGTGTGTGTGTGTGTGTGTGTGTGTGTGTGTGTGTGTGTGTGTGTGTGTGTGTGTGTGTGTGTGCGCGCGCGTGTGCGTGGCGAGGGGGGAAGAATGTGTCATATGGTTAGTATGACTAGTATGTACTAGAGCAGTGAACGAATGCACATCTTTTATCTGTAGTTTGTACATTGTTTCCATACAATACCATACTGTGTGACAATTTCATCTGTATTTCCAGACCTTTTTCCAACACCCATGACCTCTGTATGAATGGACAGCGGAGAGTGCGGTGTTCCAGAAAGAGAGGAACCTTACTGATGGGTCATTCTGAGCCTCAGTGATATAGAAACAATAACCATTGACAGAGTAACAAAAAAGAAACAATAATCTGTGGATAGATTTCATATTGAGGAAAGCTTAAAAATATGATTCTCAGCCAAGTTCGTATCAGCCAAGTATAAGGAGAGGGTTTTTTTCCCTTCTAAATGAATTTATGGACTGTTTGTCATCAGCCAGAATACTTGGATATCTTTGTAAAGTGTGCTGTACAGTCCTGCACTACACTATGATAGATACTATACTGTAAAATACTGTACTATATGGACAAGTATACTATCATGGACTGGTCTACCAAATGTTACACTATAATATACAATGATGAGCTAAACTGTACTATTACAGACAACACTATACTGTATTATACTATGATATCATAAACTATAACATATTAAACTATGCTATCATAAACTGTACTTGGATGTAGTATACCATACCTTGATATATACCTTTTACTATAATTTAGTGTATCATCATATACATGCCCCGTCCAACAATACATATGGCCAGTCATTTGTTTGTAATAGTCTTATGTAGACTTTCTGAAGACCTTTAGAAATGACATCTACTGTTGGCGTACTGTACGTGATATTACTGACTTTGAATCTTGCTTGCATAATGATAGCTCTCTGGCTAATAGGCTGAGTTAAAGGGTTCAGTGAGCTGAGCAGACTAGTTTGAATCATAAATACAGTCTGTCCTATTTATCGGAGTAGTGAACAGCGTTTCACAGCTATTAGTCACACTCTCAGGTGTTGCCGGGGAGAGTTCAATTTTGACAGCAGAACACATAAAATGAACATGTTTTTTCTTTGTCAACTTACCATGATATAAACAGGATAATGCCCTTACGTTACCTCCATTATCCCTTACATATCTGATACTATACTATGATATACTGTACTGTATTATAACACACCTCATGATACTGTACGATATTTTAACTTGTCACACTGCAAATACTTTACTATGTCATGTTATACTATGCTATAGCACTGTATACTAGGTGTTGGTAAAAAGATCACTTCAATACATTATCATCTCCTACGATTAGGATTCACAACACAAATATCGAAAATTGTTTTCTAAATGTTATTCAATGTGGTGACGTTGACGGATCTCAACTGCAAAGGTTGTGCAGCACTTGGGCAATTCACGGCATACACATGCTCAAGTTATTTTGAAGTTCATCTTCAAGAAAGGCAGCAGTTTCAAGCTTTACGTTTATTTAAGGACTGAATAATTACCTTTGCAAGACAAATGTGAAGAAGGCCTCATATTTGTGCACAATTCATATGACATCACCTAGAGACTAACATTAACAGAGTGGAGGAGCAATTCCCCCCCGCCCACCCCCCCCAAAAAAACAGAAAGCAGTAACAAAGGAGATCAGCTAACCAACACACACACACCGCAGGAATAAAACTATTTAGTTTTTGGAAAAGAAAAGAACTTGCTGGTCAGTGCGTTTTAGCTGAAAATCTCTGCACCTGCTCAGCATCTTATACAACTATTGACATTCTGGAGCTAACAGTGAAGCAGAAAGGTTGCTCTCACTGCTTGATTTAGCTATAATGTTAATAACACAGCAGAGCACACCCCTTAATTTTGTTATCCACATACTGTACAGGCAAGCATGCTTTCAAATTAATTAATGCTGTTAACTTTTTAAAATGAAAAGGCTGCAGATCATTAATCTTAATTTCAGCAGATTAAGGACACCAGTGAATAGTTTAGCACAGTATACTGGAGCTAAATACTGAAAATAGTGTCCCCTTTTCTATTCAATCAGTCATTAATGGATTTTGAATCAAACTGCATCAATCCAATGGATTTGTGATTTACACCCTGACTGTACGCTTTATCATACCTTATTATACCATACTGTAGGGTAACTGTACTATCAATAATATGCTATATTATAATACACTATACCTTACAACACCATACTACACTACACTATACCATATCATACTACAATACAATATTAGATAAAATAAAATACCATAATATAATGACATGCAGAATACTACATGTTACCACTTTCTTACATATGTCTGTTTCTGTTGCAGAGCAATCAGAAATACATACCTGCACATTAGTAATATTTGGACAACAACTTGACTCCTCTGTCTATAATATAATAATATTCTCATACACCAGCTGGGTCCTCCACTGTGTCAAACAGAAGAGACACAATCATCAGAAACAATCAGAGCATTTGGACTCACAGCTCTGACCATTTATCTCGCCATAAGTTCAATCTGTTTTGAGGAGAAATGTGATCTGACCCAAACAACCTCCAGGCCCTGATATTAGATTAGCAGGGGAGGCTAGCGTTTCAGCTAACCAAATCACAAAAGGGCTAATGACACTGAAAGGTGAGGGCCAGCCTGAACTTTGACCTCTGACCTCTATCTTTGCCGCTGTGGACCCCTTGCAAGGGTACTACCTTTCCTTCCGCCCTAATAACAAATAGGACAAGGAATTGTGTCGAATAGAAAATAATATGTTTGCAATTATCCATCTCTAGTTTCATTTTACAATTTTTTTGACTAGAATGGATAAGCAGATACATTCTGCAGGGTTTTGAATCCTGAATGAGACCAAATTCCTGCTAGCACAGACAAAATGTGTGTGTGTGTGTGTATGTGCGCACACGCATGAATGCATGTGTGCATTGGGTGGGTACCCTGCAAGGACCTTTGACTTGAGATACACTCTTCCCTCTAGTGTGGAACCTGTGTTGAAATTTTCACTTGATGAATAACTCACCGAAAAAAAAAATCTTGATATACCATATAAAAAAATTACGTCAGTTACAAAATATTATAAAATATATATTAAATAGCCCTGTGATTCCACTAAAAACAACAAAATAAATAGCACGTAGGAATAAAAGCTGGCACTGCAAACACAAATGCAACTCAATACAGTTTTCAATAAGTGTACTACATGATATTATATTGGTAAAGCCTAACTGATCCATTTTGTTTCTCCAGCAACCCCAAAACAGTTCAGTTCCAATCAAGTTTACAACCATTCAATCAGCTGTTGTTTTAGGAGAACATGCTTAAAAAAATACCAGGAACTGTCCAGTTCCCTGTATAAAAAAGTAAAAGCTGCAGTTATCCAGGAATTATCTGTGTCCCTAGCAGTTGCCTTTGTGACTGATGCTACAATTAATGTATATATAGTTTTTTTTAATGACAAAGATGTTGTTCAGTACTTATTTACTTATTACTACTTATAAACTTATTGTTTACACACTGTACTCAAAATCCATGGACTTCACTTGCCATACTCCTACTCATCATAAATCTGGTCTTATAAATTGTAACACACACAATTGTCCTTATATTTTTTCTGCATCTAAGTATTTCTTTATTAAACATCTATAATGCTTTATTATTATTATTATTATTATTATTATTATTATTATTATTATTATTATTATTATTACTGTTATTATTATTATGATTATGATTATGATTATTATTATTATTATTATTATTAAATGTTATCAGGTTACCACATTTTTTCACTGTATTTATTATTTACTATCATTTGTTTGTGTGTACATTTGACAACATTTTCTTCCATCAAAATGTCATGCCAACAGAGAGTCAATTAACTAAACTGAAATGTGTGTGTGCACGCGTGCATGTGTAGGTGGGTGCGTTTGTGTGAGAGAGAGAGCGAGAGAGAGCGAGAGAGAGAGAGAGACAGAGACAGAGACAGACAGAGAGAGAGAGAGAGAGAGAGAGAGAGAGAGAGAGAGAGAGAGAGAGAGAGAGAGAGAGAGAGAGAGAGAGAGAGAGAGAGAGAGACAGAAACATAGAGAGATAGACGGTAGATGTGTGTGTGTGTGTGTGTGTGTGTGTGTGTGTGTGTGTGTGTGTGTGTGCATGTTACGAGGAGGGTGCGGTGGATCCTAATGACATCCCCTGACACTGCTAGGGACATAATTACAGCACACACACGGGTTTATGCTTGTATGAGTGTGTGTGTGTGTGTGTGTGTGTGTGTGTGTGTGTGTGTGTGTGCGCATGTGTGTGCTCTGGTTTGGGAGGTTTTGCAGCTGAGGTACAGAGCAACAACTGTTGTCACCAGCACATCCTGAACTCTGTGTGTGTGTGTGTGTGCGTGTGTGTGACAGGGGAAACAGTAGACTGAGGTGATGAGTCTATCGCCGTGGTAACAGCCTGCAGCCAAGTGATTCTCTGGCTGTCGACATCTCTGTCGTTTTTCCTTTGTCTCCTCTTATCACCACTTCCTCTTTTGTTTCCACCCATTTCCTCCTTCCTTTCTTCCTTTCTCTTTCCCTGTGCTTTCTACTTCCTTCTCTTAATATTTCCTACGCTTCTCATTTCAGCTCCTGTTTTCCTTTTCTATATTTTTCCTTTTTTCCCCCTTTTCGCCTCTGTTTTTTCTGCTATTTTCCTCCCTTTCCCCTTAT
The DNA here is from genome assembly GCF_904848185.1 of Acanthopagrus latus. Classification (NCBI taxonomy): domain Eukaryota; kingdom Metazoa; phylum Chordata; class Actinopteri; order Spariformes; family Sparidae; genus Acanthopagrus; species Acanthopagrus latus. The sequence continues at coordinate 3,845,831 of NC_051050.1, read as the reverse complement.
CTGTTCACTCCTTTTCTCAAAGGAGGAATGATTACAGCCATGTATGTCTGGCATATGAGAGGTGTATTATAGAAGACTGGGGAAAAAAAAAATCCAAAACCATCCTTTACAGTAATTTGATTTATCGTGAAAAAAAATCAATAAAGCGGGTCATGAAAATAATAATTAGAAGAAGAATCGTTTTTTGTCACATGCAATCATATACTTAACATAGTGAAGTTGATTCTCTGTATTTAACCAATGCACAGTATGTTGGCTGCCTGCTGTTTATATAGCTAATGTAAATGAATATTCTACTAATACTAGTGTTGCGATATTTCCACATGTACAAAAGCCTGTTGATATCAAAGTCTCTCATGATGTTTTCTTCCGTGCATGTATCTCTACCTCAGCTCTGTGAACTGGTTTGCTTGCAATGCACAGAGCTGATCGTAGGCAGTAATCAGACTATGTGTTGCAAACTGTTTTAGAATGTGCATAAAGCACATCCTTGTTCCCTTTTTCTTTTTTCTGTCTTAATATTGATCTGCAAAAAAAAAGAAAAAGTTTACAAATTGGCAGACAGGCAGTGAAAGAAAAAAATCAGAGGTAAAAAGTTTGGAAACTCAATGAGCTTTTTCCTCCACAGCAGAAGAGATTCAGACTCCGTGTTTGAGGCGTCTGCTAACAGATTGAATACTACTGAGACTGAATGAAAAAATACTGCTGTCAATAGGAGAAAAATGAGCTGTGAGAAATGATAAATTGTCAGACACATCTGTGATATTGACTGGTCCAAGAGAAGAATGGAGGGAGGAGGAAGGAAAAAGGGTGAAGAGACAGTGAGACAGTGTTTCTTCTCGAATTCATCATTGTTGGGAGAATGTAAATTTCCCTTTAGACTCCAGTATAGTTAATGAGATGATGATGATCCGCTGCTATAGGAGAAAGTAAAGCAAGGCCTATTGTCACGAAGCTGGCTGAACAAAAAAAAGAAACACGAAAGAAGAAATGTTGAATAGAAAATACCGCTAAACACTAGACCTGATGGTGTGTGTGTGTATGTGTGTGTGTGTGTGTGTGTGTGTGTGTGTGTGTGCGTGTGCCTGTCTATGTCTGTCACTGTTAAACTTTTGGGGGAAAGGTGACAAAAGATAAATGGAGTGGAAAAGTGTATGAGTGTGTGTGTGTGAGATTTCTACCTGTACTGCAGGGGTCATGGGGATACGTTTATCCTCACCTTATCGTGTGTGTTTGTGTGTGTGTGTGTGTGGGGGGGTGTTAGAGTGAGAGAGAGAGAGAAAGAGAGAGAGAGCATATTTGAGCACTAAACACCAAACTGTTCTAACACCATGCAGGTCACAGTACACTGGATGTGACACACGCATTCTCTCTCTCTCTCTCTCTCTCTCTCCCTCTCACACACACACACACACACACACACACACGCACACACACACATGCGCGCGCACACACACACACACACACACACACACACACACTTACTTGCACACACAATGATTAACCTATATTCAGAGTCACCAGAGCAAGACTGAGTTCAGCTGTACATAAATGATAAATTAGTTTTTAATGTTTTTTTTACATCAAACCAGATGAGGATCCACAGGTCACTGGGGGAAGCGATCCCTTACTTTTAGACATTAAATATTTCACAGCAACTTGAGGGTGAAATGTGAGCAGCAGAAGTGATTTTGAGATGGTAACTGTGTCAGGTTTTAGAGTAAAAAAAAATCATGTTCTGTTTGGGCCGAAAGACTATTGTACAACCTGGACCTGAACGTCACCAAGACCAAGGAGATGGTGGTAGAAGAGGTCCCACTCAGCACCACTAAAGCAGCTATAGGTACCTCGGTCTTCATATCTCTGAGGGCCTAAAATGGACAACCCACAAACCCTCTGGGTGAAGAAGGCTAGGCAGTGCCTGTATCACCTCAGACGTCTCAGGAAATTCAAGATCTCCACAGGGCTGAGGAAAACCTTCTCTGCCCCTATCCAGTCTGTCATCTCTGGAAGCTTCACCGCCTGGTATGGCAACTGCAGCAACTAGGACCGGCTATCTCTCATAGAGTGATCCGATGTACTGAGCGCATCACGAGAACTGCACTGCCCTGCCTTCAGGACATTTACACCAGGTGATGCAGGTCCATGGCAACCAGGATTATGATCCCACCATCAACCCTGAACTGTTTCTGGAGCTGCCTTCTGTCAAGCTCCTACACAGTGTCATGGCCAGGACTGAGCGTCTGAGGAGGAGCGTCTTCCCTCAAGCCATTCGGACAATAAACTCTCATAAACCAACATAACACACACTAAGCACGCATCATATATCACACATATCACCCACCCACTGGGTTACGGTCTTCTTCTGTAAATACTTTAGTTTCTGTAAATACTTTAGTTTCTGGGTCTTTTGTCATTGTCTCATTTATATATAATTCTTGATTATAATATGTGTATATATATTTTTCTATTTAAATTTAAGTTATTATTCTAGTTGTTATTCTATTCTCTTTTTAAGTTTTATTTTCTTATTTAAGTGTTATTTTCTGGTTGCAATATTTATTTTTCTTTGCATAGGCGACAGAGTGGTTTCAATTTCATTTCACTGCTGTTGTACTTGTATAATATTATGTGATAAATAAACCTTTGAAATCTTGAATCTGTACATATTCGGCCCCGCCTATTCAGAGCTTGCAGTCTATCTCGACTTGTATCATGTACATATGTGTCACATTCACATACATTCCATGGCAAATCATCATTGGGCAAGATATAACTTTCTGCCACCAAGCTTCCAGGTGTCTGTCCACTCACTACCTAGCAAAGAGACACAGCTGAAAGCCGGAGAGGTCGGTGTGTTTACTGGGCAGAGCACAGCTGGCAACACACTATATTAACACCACCAGCAACACTAGCACATGTGTATAAAAGCATACACAGCCATAGGCCACCTGGTTTGTTAGTGCAACTGTAAATCAGCCTTAAGACCCCAGGCAGGCTCAATACAGGCTACAAAACAGATACTGTACAGTTTGTACATTTGTGTAAAAACTGGTATCCCTTTAATAAAGAAATAAACTGTGAATCTTCTTCATCGAAACACAGAATCTAATGATTAAATGAGACAATGTATTGTGCCTACCTGCTGTGATATCATCATCCGTGACATCCATTTCCTCCTCAGGAGCCTTGGTTTCTATTGGCTGAGCCTCAGGAGGAGGTGGAACCGGAGGAGAGGCCTCAGTGGCCGTCCCAGCTGAAGGATAGAGAGACAGGTAGGTTAATATTAAATATCAGCATGTACTGTCACATGACACAGTGTGTGTGTGATTTTTTAATGTTGCACGTAACTACAGATTCTGTTTAAACAGAGTGCAGTAACGCTGCTGTATCGACAATGCATTCGTATATATGTGTGTTAAATGTTTGAAGAGTGACGAGTGAAGATGTGTTGATGAAGAAAGCAAATGACTATGTACAGTACAGTAGTGGCAGCTCAAATAGCACACATGTACCAAGAGTACATGAATATGTAATGTCCGTGTGGTATTTCAAAGACTCTTCCTATCCCCCACTGTGTGTGTGTGTGTGTGTGTGTGTGTGTGTGTGTGTGTGTGTGTGTGTGTGTGTTAGTGAGTTCATGACACCAGGTTTCTGTGTTGATCCTTATTATCAGGCTAAGTGTCCTGGTTAAGTAGCTAATAAAGGTTTACTGGGCCTCCTCTTTATCTAGAGAATTAATGGACACACACACACACACACACACACACGCACGCACGCACGCACACACACACACACACCACTGCCCCCTGTATATTTAGTGTTTTCATTTAGCCCTTATCTCTTCATTGCCAATTAAGAGTGGCTTTTCATTAGCGGCTGGGTTAATGAATGACGCTGCGCTAATGAATGAAGCGGCTAAAGGTAGCAGTGCCGACACTGGGCTAATCTCTGGGAAAACAGCCTAATTAATGAATAACACACAAGTGAACACATACACGCTCACACACTACCCCACCCTAGTGTTCCCCTGTGGTAGAACACACACAGCAGAAATTATCTCATTTGGGTTAAGTAAAAAATAAAAAGATAAAAATAACCATAATAATAGAGCCATCACACAGAGGTTCATGAGGAGACCCTGATTGCACCAATAAAAAACTGTAATTACAATGTGTGTAATTACATTGATTAATCCTGGTTAACATTGTGCTTCATGTTCCAATTAACCTGCTCACACACTGCTGACAGCTCAACATAATGACTCTGTAGAGCTTTACATCACACACATGCACACACTCACACTGACAGAAGGCCAATACACAGCCTGGTTGTTGATTACCCGTCTCAAACGTTAAAGTGATAAAAACTTAATTGAACTTAATTAAAACATAATGGATGCGTTGCTGTGATTGGACAAAAGGACTGAGGGATGTTTCTACATAAACAGAGCTCGCCCTCGCTCTCAGTTCAATTTCAGTCCACATGAGATTAACTGACATGACGCACAACAGTGTTCAGTTCCAAAAACAAGCCCTTGGACAAAATCTTGTCAAATGGGGCTCTGTGGTCTAGTTTGTGCTTGAGAAGTGCTGTTTTACACAACTCAAACCCAGTTCAGACCTGATATTCTGAGAAACCTGAGAAATCGCAGCAGCAATTGAGCTGCAGCTCAATTCAGGCCTGCAACTCAGGTTACGAATGGCTGGTTTTTAGAGTGTAATGCATGTAATACATGTAATCAGTGCTTACTGCTTAACTGATAATTTCACTGCTTCTTCTCCTCTGCTCGGCTCACATTCACAACCACTCTGCACTGCTCGCTCCGTCTCGCT